>NC_091941.1:29865746-30165746 GCF_041260155.1 Ptychodera flava | reverse complement strand
TGCGTCATTTATAAAATGTTTTATTTCTGTAGTGTGAACGATATTAATGGACTCACAGCCAGAGCCGGTATTTTTAAATCCATTCATTATTTGTTTCCAACTTTGAGATTTTACAGCTGGAAAAATGACCTGACCAGCCATGCAATTTCTCTGGCTGCCAGTTTTCTTATGGAAAGCCTAATAACACTGTATGGCCAAATGTCAAAATGGTTATTGAACTTTCAAATCAATCAAATTATCTGTTTCTGTGATAATAAAGGATGATTTCACAATAGTTCAGTTTGGCCTACAGATCCTGAGCACTTATAGTGGTATCTGCTGAGAGCATTTCTCCATGACCTCCTCTTTATATTTAACATTTATAAGAAGTTTACTTTAGGCCTATCAGATAATCATTTGAATGCATAGAATGCCTTTTTTGCATTTGTTTATATAGGGTATCAACACTTTGTTCCTGCAATATTGTGTTTATCAAGAGATTGCAAAAACTTGTGTCAAACTGGGACAGAGTAAAATAAGCAAGGCAAGTAAAAAAAAATAAAGTAGAGAATAAATTTACGATTGGTTGAAAGATACGAAAAATCTCTATTGCTCAGGTTTTTTTGAGTATGACAAATTATTTTAGTGCAATAAAAGATGGGTTTGTTATCGAGGCAGTCCAATGTTTTGCATATTTTTTTAGAATTAGCTTTTTTAAAGATTCTCCGGAATAATACACTATAGAATGGAGAGTAGATGTTTCTCCTGCTTGATCAGGCAAGTATATCATTTTTACAGGAAACCAATTATTGCACGATATGAGGCACGATATGCAAATGAGATTTTGGGTAGCGAAGGGTAGCGGAGGTAGCGGATCATAATTTCAAAGTTTCATCTATTTTTATCTACTTGGCAATTGTTTAAAAGTATAGTACTTGCTTAATTTCAAACAATTACACCAAACTGTCAACCTTAACGTGTCAATTAAGCCCAACACGGCACGCACTATATTCTGAACTCGGATGGTTATGTCTGCCGTGTGTGCGTTACTAGTGCGAACAGCTTCAGCCAGCGGGACCGACTGTACAGCAACGGTCGTGGCACAGGCGTACGGAATGTTTCCTAGATCGTCGTCGGATGGGAAGTGACTGACACTGCGAAGGCCTAACCTCGGTACTGTATAAGAATCAAGGTATGTCACGGAAAAATCGACCGGTGGCCCGAAACAAACGAAATAAAGCATCTACCTCAAAAAAATTACATCGACCGGTCGCAAATACCTTCAAACTTTCAAATCTTTACTCTGGTTACAGAATTCTTTCAAATCTGCCAGTTATGGGCGATAATTGACTGCCCGGTGAATACTCGCACTTGCATTGCCACTCCGCCATTTTGAATAGCTGTTTTACTCCCAAAAGCCTTTGCGAGTGGACGAGTGACCCCGTGAAGAGTTTGTTTACAAATGTCAGATGGCGGGATTCACAAGCATAAACTTTCCCATGGTTTGCGTTGATTGCCTTGTTGCCTGATAGCTGAAGTTGTATTCACTGACAGTATGAAATTTACCTAACGGTTAACAGTTGAATTTAGCGGTTGTGGGGTCAAGGTGTCACTCGTCCACTCGCAAAGGCTTGCGGGAGTAAAACAGCTATTCAAAATGGCGGAGTGGCAATGCAAGTGCGAGTATTCGCTGGACAGTCAATTATCGCCCATAACTGGCAGATTTGAAAGAATTCTGTAACCAGAGTAAAGATTTGAAAGTTTGAAGGTATTTCCGACCGGTCGATGTAATTTTTTTGAGGTAGATGCTTTATTTCGTTTGTTTCGGGCCACCGGTCGATTTTTCCGTGACATACCTTGTATTCTTATACAGTACCGAGGTTCGGCCTTCGGCCTCACAGTACAGTGTCAGTCACTTCCCATCCGACGACAATCTAGGAAACATTCCGTACGCCTGTGGGTCGTGGAGGGTCGTGGTACAGCACATCTACCGAACACTAACTACGTTCCCGGTTTTTGTTCAAGTTAAAGAAAGATAGTGGTAAGTGCCCACTGCTTTGTATTCCTATACCGATTTTTGTCGCGGGTAACTTGTGAGCTGCAGTGGCTTCTACGAGTCACTCGACCCAGTGACGCTCGACCCCTGACCGTTTCGACCCCTTCGGTATGAATGATCATCTCGAAAGTACGTCCTCAGATTTTTCGATGCTCATAGCACTTTGAAAGACTTTAGTGGAACCTTGTAACGTCGGGAACGCACCCGAATGGCTCGACAGATACATTGTGTGCGGTGGGACGCCCTATAACGCCGGGAACACACAGCACGGTATTCAGGGCACAGTTACGTGTGGTTCATTACACATAGCCGCCGCGGTTATGCATACCACGGCCGCCGTGTAATTCTGATGCAGGGCCAGGCTGGGCCGAATAAAAAGAGGTCAGTCAGTTGCGAGCTGGGCCAGTAGGATTATGATTATATGATGAGACTACAGTATATTCTTCTATTTTCTAGGTCTCGCTAAGCAAAGACAATGTCATTCATGGGCGCGATGTTTGCAAACTTCCTTCCGCCATGGATTATCTCGCTTTAACGCTAACTACACGATGACATCGGCCGGAATGTGGTACATCGTATTTTGCTTTCCATTAAAATACCTTTGAACCTACGATTTACTATATACCGTCAAACCATAGCATAAAACGTTATTCATCCAACGATCAATGATTAAGTCATTGTTACTGCTAATTTATACCTCTCGATCGTACTGCCCGCGATCTGCTGAAAGGGCGACCATGTATTTCAGAGTTGAACGTCAGACGTTCTCGTTGCTTACTGAATGTTCAACAAAATAACATAAAAAAACTAATTGGCATGCGTATAAAAGCATCTGTTGACTGTGAAGAGAAAATGTATTGTACGCAATGTAAGTGGTAGACCTCTCACACCACGGCGCGGGCACTGGCCGAGCTCGCAACTGGCAGACCTCTGTGGTTACCGGCCGGTGTCCTTAGCTAGCCGTGTGTGTTCCCGGCCTCATACGGCCTCCCCATATAACTCTGGGAACACACAGCATTGTACGTAGGGCTATTACTGTTGAAATCACTAATGTGTTCAAAACGTAAAAACAAAGACACTGCCGCCAGCACGTCTGACCGCAACTTTTTCCGGCTGTCAGAAAGACATGTCAACCGAAAACATGAACCCGCCACATTCAAAACATCGACGCGCGAAACAGAAAAGTTTGACTGCCCAGACCAAAAACATAAAACCACGCCCACTTTCCAAACGCCGACCACCGCACACTTACGCTGTGTTTGAAGCGTGTTTGTGCACAGCTTTTCTCTTGATTTGCTTACTGGTTTACTAGACTTGGTTCAAGTTCATGATTTGTGATCGTGTGAGTTGGGTGATCGGCTTGGAATTCAATGATTTGTGTTCTGTTTTCAAGTGAAACGTGTGAGTAGGATATGATTATGAACGCATTGAGTGGGGTGAACGCGATACAGGGAAGTTTCACCCGGCACTCACTGTGGCTGCACAGACTAAATAAAAACGCGTTTGATCGCTACGTAAACCTGACCTGGGCTGCCAAATTTTACACGATGAACTTTTACAGATCATTTTATTTTTCGAAAATTCACCGACTTGAACCAATTCTCTGCTGGTTAATTTACCTTCGTCCTATGACACCCTAATGGCTCAAACTGAGATACAGGAATGGAAAGGCAATCTTGCCCAAGTTGCAGGATTGTAATGGAAATCTTACTGCGTGGTGGGGATAAAGTTACTGGCGATTTTCTCGTCATGCAGAGAGGTGGCGAAAAGTTCCGTTTCAGCGATCGTGGGTTACGAAATTAATGGCAACGCTTTGTATCGTGTCAAGTGTTAGATATCTCTCAAAGAAAAACAAAGCAAAAGAAAATGACGAATATGGCAATAGTGCAGAAGATGTCTCAACCAGTGCCGTCGCAGGATGTGTGAGAAGCTGATGGTCAGTTTGGGAATGGACTTTTAAAAAACTGACGCCAGTAGCCTATGAGAAATTCACCGATGAGAATATTGCTAACTCTGATGAATATGTGAATTTTTTTCTGAACAACACTCAAACAAAATCCAGTTCTTTGATTTCCAGTTCTTGCATATTAGTCCCCACGGACACCGTCCGTAGGGACTTATAGGTTTGGTCATGTCCGTGCGTCCGTCCGTGCGTCCGTGCGTCCGTCCGTTCACGCAGATATCTCAGAGACGCCTGGAGCGATTTTGTTCAAACTTGGTACAAGGATAGTACCCTACCTCATACAGATGGACGTCGATTTGTTTCACAACGCGATCAAATTTGGCCGTGTTAGAGGACTTTTTAGTTTTCACCTCCATAGACTCCCATGTATAAGGCAGTGTCCATAGACTCCCATGTATAAGGCAGTCCATAGACTCCCATGTATAAGGCAGTCCATAGACTCCCGTGTATAAGGCAGTCCATAGACTCCCATGTATAATGCAGTCCATAGACTCCCATGTATAAGGAAGTCCATAGACTCCCATGTATAAGGCAGTCCATAGACTCCCATGTATAAGGCAGTCCATAGACTCCCATGTAAAAGGCCAAGAAAAAATAAAAATTTAGTTTCTCATCGTATTCATATTGCAAAAAGGATGCAGCGGTCAACACAGTTTTTAATCCCCACAGATAAAGTCCAGGGGGCTCATAGATTGGGTCATGTCAGTCCGTGAGTCCATCCATGTGAGTCCATCTGTTCACGCAGATATCTCAGACACTTTGACAAAATGTCATGTGACCTTGGTGACCTTTGACCTCAAATATACATATTTGTCCATAACTCAGTAACCACAAGTGCCACACCCTTCATATTTGGTATGATGGGACACCTTATGACGGCACATATTGTTCCAATTAATTATGGGCATATCTAATTTTGAGCGAGCCAATAGAGCTAGAGGTCTGATTTTTGGTACGTAGGGATAACTTAGCAATACAATTTTTTTGACAAAATTTCATGTGACCTCGGTGACCTTTGACCTCAAATATACATATTTGTCCATAACTCAGTAACCACAAGTGCTACACCCTGCATATTTGGTATGATGGGACACCTTATGAC
The DNA here is from genome assembly GCF_041260155.1 of Ptychodera flava. Lineage (NCBI taxonomy): Eukaryota > Metazoa > Hemichordata > Enteropneusta > Ptychoderidae > Ptychodera > Ptychodera flava. The sequence goes on along the minus strand of NC_091941.1, from coordinate 30,160,646 downwards.
GCCACATATTGTACCTCATTAATTATGCGCATATCTAATTTTGAGCGAGCCAATAGAGCTAGAGGTCTGATTTTTGGTATATAGGGATAACTTAGCAATACAATTTTTTTGACAAAATGTCATGTGACCTCGGTGACCTTTGACCTCAAATATACATATTTGTCCATAACTCAGTAACCACAAGTGCCACACCCTTCATATTTGGTATGATGGGACACCTTATGACGGCACATATTGTTCCTAATTAATTATGCACATATCTAATTTTGAGCGAGCCAATAGAGCTAGAGGTCTGATTTTTGGTATATAGGGATAACTTAGCAATACAATTTTTTTGACAAAATGTAATGTGACCTCGGTGACCTTTGACCTCAAATATACATATTTGTCCATAACTCAGTAACCACAAGTGCTACACCCTTCATATTTGGTATGATGGGACACCTTATGACGGCACATATTGTTCCAATTAATTATGGGCATATCTAATTTTGAGCGAGCCAATAGAGCTAGAGGTCTGATTTTTGGTACGTAGGGATAACTTAGCAATACAATTTTTTTGACAAAATTTCATGTGACCTCGGTGACCTTTGACCTCAAATATACATATTTGTCCATAACTCAGTAACCACAAGTGCTACACCCTGCATATTTGGTATGATGGGACACCTTATGACGCCACATATTGTACCTCATTAATTATGCGCATATCTAATTTTGAGCGAGCCAATAGAGCTAGAGGTCTGATTTTTGGTATATAGGGATAACTTAGCAATACAATTTTTTTGACAAAATGTAATGTGACCTCGGTGACCTTTGACCTCAAATATACATATTTGTCCATAACTCAGTAACCACAAGTGCCACACCCTTCATATTTGGTATGATGGGACACCTTATGACGGCACATATTGTTCCTAATTAATTATGCACATATCTAATTTTGAGCGAGCCAATAGAGCTAGAGGTCTGATTTTTGGTATATAGGGATAACTTAGCAATACAATTTTTTTGACAAAATGTAATGTGACCTCGGTGACCTTTGACCTCAAATATACATATTTGTCCATAACTCAGTAACCACAAGTGCTACACCCTTCATATTTGGTATGATGGGACACCTTATGACGGCACATATTGTTCCTAATTAATTATGGGCATATCTAATTTTGAACAAGCCAATAGAGGTAAATGTATGATTTTTAGTATATAGGGATAGACTATAGGATAGAAATTTTTTGACAAAATGTCATGTGACCTCGATAACCTTTTACCTAAAGTACACGATTATGTCAATAAATAAGTAACCACAAGTGCTATGTCCTTTATATTTAGTAGGATGGGAGACCTTATGACAACATATGCTTTACCTTGTTAATTATGCCCATATATAATTGTGGGCAAGCCAATAGAGCTAGAGGTCTGAATTTTGGCATATATGGATTAATTAGCAATACAATGTTTTTTTTCAAAATGTCACGTGACCTTGATGACCTTTGACCTTGAATATGCATATATATGCATAACTCAGTAACCACAAGTTCTTTACGCTTCAATTTTGATAGGATAATAGACCTTAAGATATCACATCTTGTACCTCATTTATTATGCACATATGTATTTCTTGGCTGGCCAATACAGCTTAAGGTCTTATCTTTTTTCCAGATTTAGAACCATAACTTAGACATGCCTCTTGTTTCAAATTGGGAACAATGACATAGACCTATGTGTCCATAGATCTGAACATATACACTCCAGTGATACTTCTTAATGACCTCATTTCCCTGCCCCATCAAGACTAATACTCCTATTACAAGTGGGGACTATGTCATTGTCAATGACTTGTTTCACAAAGTCCTACAGTCCATGATTACGAGCCATGCTTCTAGTTGTTTCTCCCGCGGCGTGTCGATGTTCTGTTCGGGTAAATCCTGTTTATCATCTCACAATTTTTTCAATTTTCCAAAGATGAACGACAGAATGTCCGCCGGCCGCGCCAGTCGACAGGACCACGATGTCTGAACAACGTCTGAGAAAGTTGTTGATCGTGAAATTTGAGGTCAAAATTGGAGGCGTGGTTTAACAGATTTGCTCTGGCGGGTAGAACTTTTCTATTTCGCGCCACGATCTTTTGAGTTTGGCGGGTCGATGTTCTCACTTGACAAGTTGAGTGACAGCTGGGAATATCTTGCGGTAAGACGCGCTGGCGGCTGGGCCTTTGTTTTGACGTTTTGAACACATCAGTGATTTCAGCAGTAAAATATTTTCAAGATTTCAGTGTGTTAACGCTCATGGTATGTTTTAATTCCCAATAACAATCAAAAGCTATGTTTCTTGTACCAAACTCAACTGAGGGAGACTTCAGTAATTATGAGCAGGTGGGTCGGGGGGTTAATTGGTATGCATGAGATTGCCAAAGGAGACACTCCCATCCCTTTTTTCTCAAATTCTGCCCCCCCAAGTCTGTATTCACAATTCAAATGAAACCGTCCATTTCTTAACATCAAGACGACAAATTCTCTGACATATTGGGGAATAGCAATTCTGTTTACATATTAATATAATAAATCCAACTTGTAAATCGCAACATCAATGGTCTCCACGATTGGATTGAAAAATTGTGCTGCCTCATTTCCATATTTTAGCATAACATTAGCATACTATTTGCCTAAAATTTGAGTACCTGTCACAACTTTCCTAAATATGTCACTCTACTCAGTAGTTATGATGATCACATGATGAATAGACTCTCAAAAAGCAATTGAGAATAACAACTTTGTAACTACATGGAACCTGTGTATCAAGTGAAGTTACATGTAGCATGAAGCCGGTCAGTTTTCTAGAAAAAAATTTTCTTTGAAATTGAAACACTTTGTAAGAGTATTGATAATGATACATACCGAACGTTTTAATCCTTCAAAAACTACCTCAAAAATACAGAGTTGAAAGAAAAGTCACATTCAAAAGTGGCCTTATTTTGTTACATGTTTTGTAAGTGGGTAATTCCAACACTCAGCTAGCTGCCACATTTAATGGCCCTGTGGAGAACTCTGATTATAAAATACAATTTTATACTCTTTTAATGGGGTCCAGCGTCCAGTTACTGTAAGTTTGATGAAATTTTAAAAATTGCAGTCTGTGCTATTTAAAGGGGAAGTTTACCAAGGCTGATTTTCACATGTGTGCTAGCTTCTGGGTTGCTATAATATGGGAAAGCCATTTTCGCCATTTATAACTCACATGATTTTTTACAAAAATGGGTAAAATTAGTCACAGAAGTTGCAGTGTAGGGCTTCATCAATTTGATTTATTTTGAATCATGGGGGAAAAGTGCCAAGGTTGTAGAAGTGGTGATCAAGACTCCGAGTCATTAGCTTTCATTTTGAACTCACTGCGGTGTGTATGTGATTTGTTCTTTTAAAGCGGTAGGAGTTGGGTGAAGATGTTGTCATGGATACCTGTCCTAGGACACTACCATGGATCCCAGTCCTGAGGTCGCTGTCATGAATTTCTGTCCCAAGGATGTTGATCATAAAAGTGATATTGTAAGTTCTGAATAATTTTCCTAATGCAGTATAGATATATGCCAGATAGACTCAGATAGTATCATGCATCTGGAAGTCATGTTATCATGGTACAAATACTTCACAACAGTATGAGTGTACAAATAGGAATAAATAAGGCCATTTTATGCATTTGTTGTTGTTACTTCCTTGTTTTGTCGTAGTTGAGCAAAGGCACTTCTGCAGTTGTGGACTCAAATTACCAATGGCTCATTTGCATAGCAACCAATCCGATCACTTCAAAAAAAGATAAACAAGATGTCATCAACATCAAACACTCACATGATGAACTACATGTATGCTGTACATACATTCCATTCAAAAGTATCACTTTGTTTGTTTTTCAATCTTTTAGGCCAAAAGTGGAGTTGGTTGCTCATCATCGAACTTATTAATATAGACCAACTGCATCAACCTCCCTCCTAAAATATCAGGGGCTGTGCCATATTCATGTAGCTAAAACTATCAATTGCCAAGAAAATTGCAAACATGATAGCCTGTGAATGTTTTGTAAATAAACTTTTTCCTGGTGCCTTGGGATTCATCAACTGTCTCAGAATGCTGCACATGCTCTTGTTCTTGCATCTAGCAAATTTCTTGGGGGCATGGTGCTCACAGAACATGAAATTGATGGACTGGAAGATCAGGCTTCATTACAGTCTAGAGTGTTTTAACTGAAGGAAATTTGGCATTGTAAATAGATCACGTCTCCCATTCAAAGTCATTTGAAAATATAAGAATGAAAGTTACCTTGTTTTTAAAAGCTTCTCATTTTTAGCCTTCTTTCTCCACTATCATGATTTGGGAATATTCTCTTTGTTAATTGTTTTTTTACATAAAAGGTAGTAAAACTTGTGAAGCAAAACATGTCCCATACGTTGCATTTTAACATAGACTTGAAGATTTGAAGGTCCCTGAAGACAGAGATACTGTACACATGATTTTTAGACTAAAGCTGTTACAACATATAAAGCCAAGTGGTTGAAAATACATATAGTTTTGGCTCAATACTGCTTTTTACTGACTGTGCAGGTGGGAAAGTGATACTGTCTGGCAGGTATTCCCAAATCATGATTGAGTAGTGCTCATAAGTTATCTCTTCTTCTGCAATGTCAAATACAGACATTCTGCATTTCTAAGATGGATATTCAGTTACATGACTGCAGGTAAAAATATTTAGTTTTGCTAAATGATTTATACATGATGTATGCTTTTTTTGCTTAGCTTCAAGGGAAAAGATGCAAAGGAAAAGAAAGCACCATGTTCTTCTGGAAATGAGAAAGAGAAGCCATATAAAACTGGTCAGTGAATTGTTAATATTATACTGACGCCTTGCCAGTGTACTGAGTGGTTGTAAGGACAACACAGTACATGTACATGTGCTTGCCTGTTAAGTTGTGAGTTACCTGAAATTAAATAATTTCCTTTAATTCTTAAATTAAGGGGAAATTATTTTAGTAACTTTCAGTCATCAGGGCCTACAGCCAGTCAGTATGTTTCTATATATAGACCTCATTTATGCACACTAGAGGGATGAATTATCATTGATAGGGTTTCTTTGTTCCTCTCACTCATGGCAGCTTGGAAGTGGCACTGACGTGAAGTAATGATGATATTAAACTGTGGAATTTTATTCTCCTTCCCAAGTTTTCTGCAGTAATACCTCTTCTTGACCTTTATCCTGTCCTTTCTTCCCTTTTAAGTGAGGTATAAACTGCTTTTGTGAAAAGATCTCCACCATCTCTGAGTCTGATCCTGTCACATCCGGGTTCCATTAGATATGTGTATAAATAGGTTGCATATATTCATATCATCAAAACCAGATACTGTGGTATCCAGGGAAATTCAGTGAAACCTTTTTTATATTGACAATTTTTCAAAACAAACTATACAATCTGAGTTGACTGCAACCTATCTATTCAGAACAAATGTCAGACACTCTGTTTGTTCCCTCAGAACAGTAGCTGTAAGTTTTGATGATTTTATTATTAATTTTGTTCTCAATTGTACCAACTGCACTGTCTTTTTCTATTGAGAAAAGCATGTTGCATGTCCAGTGTTTAACTTGTGAAGACAGCATATATGAAATTGTGATTGTTAGCAAATTAATTTTAGTCCACACCAAAATTTACAGTGCATTTTGATTAGGTGAAAACTTGACATTTCAAGGGAGAAGAAAAGATAGTTTAGTTGGTACAAAAACATTTTTTTTTTAATCAGAAAAGTAACAGGTGTTCTGTCCCTTTAATTAAACTTAAATTAGGACTGTCTAATGATGTGTGTTTTTGTGATGTCTATACAAATGTGTAGTTTATGTATTACAGCTAATCAAACCAGTCTCAAAGTGGCCTTTTAGTCAGGATGTAGTGGATGCTAAATGTAGCTTTTATCTATACTGTATTGCATTATTCAAGTTAAATTCCATAGAAACTATGTCAGTTAAGCAAGTGATTTCCCTCCATTCAACCCCCTGCTTTAAAATCTGAGACAGTACCACAGACTGCTTTGCTTTAACAAGGTATTTCTGTTTGCTTTGAATGGGATCTTTAAAATCGGTTCCTTTGGAAGACTTTGCCATGGATTTTACTTTTTGGAGGGCTTTGGAAGGAATTATCATGGGTGAATATTAGACAATGTGAGGGGTTATACTCAAGTGTAGGCTATCATTGAACAACACTAATTTTGATGCCTGGCAGTATCTTGACTCCATATAATCCTCTTTCTAACAGGCTCCATAGACAAACCATAGAAATAAATACCACTTGGGAGAAAGAGGATTAAACAAACTGACATCCTGAACATGAAAAGAGTTTCAAACAATGATCAAAGTTCAGTGTCCTCATGTCTCTAATTTTTAAATTGTTCAATTTCTCATTTCTTACCTTTCCATAGGAAGGAAGCATGCTACATTCATGGATGAAAAGTACCACCGACTGAGGCTGAGGAAGAAGCCATTGACAGGCACTTTTTGTCACAGTAACAAAGTCTGAAGCTGAAAAATACCTTGTGCATGGAAAAGTTTTGTACAACAGGGACTGGAAATAACTGAAATGGCATGTTAAAAGCTGAGCCATAGCATTAGGAAAGCAAACATTTACAAGAGACTACAGTTTCACTATCACTATGGACTACTCCAAGGCAATGCAAATGCAGGATCATATTAATTATCACACTGGTATGATTAGTCCAACCTCCATGTGGATTGCGTCTTCATATAAATGATACATACATGTATAAAGGAGTAAAATTGATGGATGATGTAATTCTGACAAACTTAAATAGCTTTTTAATCCCTAGACACAAGGACAATGTATTAAGGCATACATATATGCAATGTTACTTTCTTTCTGATATTATCAAAATTTGCCAGCCATTATTATTTTCATGTCTGGAGCTATTACTTTGGCATGTGTGAACTGAGGAAAGTGCACCATGACCCGCGTATGTCCAGTAATTGTCTTCAAATGTGATAAGATCTGACTGTCAATGTGATGGCCTGCTATCTGTTTAATTTTTTATCATGCAAAGGGCAATACAGAAAAACAGCAATACTTTGTTGGTGATTTTGAGTCTTCTCACTGAATTGCAAGCACAAACATTGAGAATTTCAAATAAGATTTCATTCAAACATATTTCTTTTTATCACATGCAAGAGGTCTCTATATATTTCAATTAAAGCACCTATTTACCAATTTGAACTGTATCATCTTTCGTGAGTTCTTTTTCAGGGGTTGTCAAGTTACATAATGTTAGTTGCATTATGGGTGAACAAGTTCAACATCACCTTAGAGTTTGACAATGTTGAGTATTGTGACTTTTGATGGAAAAATGCCTTTACAGATATTTTCTTTGCATGTGTGTTTCATCTTTCATGTAGTGAGAATCAGTGCTATACAATATCTTCCTTTCACACTAATTTTGCTCCTGAAGCACAACACTTCTTACAGACTGCTTCATAAGTGAGATTTTAGCTTGCTGTCAATGACACAGAGCTTTATTCAGATAAGTGGATTGTCTTCTGTCCTCCATCCTCTGTGTTCCATCAACATTCATCTTCTTTTCAGGAACTGCAAGTTCAGTTGCAGGTTCTTAGGGAAAACTGAAGTTCAAATTTTGCATATTTGTATTTTCCAGCAATTTTGTTGGTTTTTTTCTCAAAAAATCTTTGACTCTGAAATCGTTTGTCCTATTGGTCTGAAATTTGGTATGTGGTTTGCTAGAGGTAACCAGAGTTTGTTCGAACAATTGCGGACTTTGTAAGTTCGGGACAATTCCCATTTTTGGTCAAAAAATCTCTAAAAAGAGTTTGTTGCACAAGTTTGAAATTTGATGTGCAGGTTGCTAGGGGTGACATGTCAGGTTTGTCAAATTGCAGTGATTTTGCATATTTGTATTTTGGTTCAGTTTTTCCTGTTTGTGGTCAAACAATCTTCGCTGACTACCAACTTTGAGCCAAAGGGATTTTTTGAGTGACAAAATATTAGAAACCTGTTTCAAGCCAAATGATATTCGAGAGTATGCAGCTCCAAGATTTCAATTTTTCTGGAAATTTTGTTCTGTTTATCACTTACTCTGTTGGCTAAAGAATGTCAAAATGTCTGTATTCATCTAGTTAACACAGCCTGTATGTATATTGTCAACATTGTTACCGTGAAAAAGTGAATTTCAGTTCAGGCTATTCATAGATAAGATATCCAGACTGTTTAGAAAGCTGAAAGCACTTCAGCATAATTAGTGGCAAGCAGGTGCAGTTGACACTCACCACACTATAAATATCAAAATTATCATGAGTGAGCAATTATACCTCTACTATTATAAATCTTCCTGTAAATCTTCTTATGTCACATGTCACATTCTTATTTCAATAATGAAATACTTTTCATTGAAATTATACCCTGTAGGTGCTAATTAATGTTTTTACTTTTTGTTGTTTAAAAATAGTTTGCTTGATGGTTGTTTGCTAATGAGAGACAGATGTCTACAAATACACCATATATACAGCTTATTATCCATGTGAGTTAAGCAAACTATGGTGACATCACTGACAAACATCTAGACTACTTTCATTATTACAAGTAAATCAGTTGCATAGAAAGATGGTATTTGCACATTTTCCATTGCAATATATGGCTGCGTTCACAAAAATGAGGGGGGAGTCGAAAACTTTTAGGGTAGTAGAGGGGGACTTGAAAATTTTGCTCTGCCTGAAGGGGGATATGAAAATATTTTGCTTCCCTTTTTGACAATTCCAAGGTTTGGTGGTTAATTCAATGAAAATTGAATAACATTTCAATGTCATCCAATTGTTCTAATGTTAGCAATAATTAAACAAGATCTAGAAGCATTTTGTCGCATTTCACTATTTTTGTCTTGAAAAGATGTACACTTTAGGGGCGACGTCAAAAGATCGATGTTTGAAAAAAAACTTAATTGCTTAAGTTTGGGGGTGGGGGGTTTTTGGCTAAATTAATTTCTGTGCAGTCAAAAACGATTTAACGTCTTTATGGCAAATTTTCGATTTCAAGGCTGATTTTTGTACGCTAAAACCGATCCAGTCACCTGTATTTTGTTACTTTATAATGGTTTTCAATTTTTATTTAATTCAATGGTATATTGGTAAGTCGTTTGAAAGAATTAGTACAGGGTATGAGTCCGCAATGTTTTTCAATTTTAGGTCAGTTAAGTTAGAAGGGGGGGGGGGGGGTGGGGGGGTCTGAGGCCAAACTTAAGCAATTAAGTTAGATTTATTATATTGAACTTTTGATGTTGCCCCTTACATGTATGTATTTTCATTTAAAAAACAAACAAGTAGGCCAATTAGTATCGGAGCACTGCTGCACCTGTTAGCACCTGTTGATAATGTTTTCAATATTTCTATGCAATATATCAAATACAGTTCTTGCTGTCTCCCTACAGCATGCTGAAACACACAATATTCAGTTTGTCATCAAAAGCCGGCATATGTGAATATTTGGTGGTAATTGAATTATAGACTCCAGAGTAAAGTCATATGTCTGTGATACAAGTGCAGGATACATATTCACAGACTGTGTTCGCAAGCTGAATCCTGACAGTTCGAACTGCAATAAGCTGTAGGAAAAAGAGCAAGAATGCAGTTGTATAAACTGAATAAAATTATTGTCAAAATTATCAAAGTAAATACTGCTCCTGCCCTGCTTCTGCTGTCTATGGGCAGTGTTACTGTCACTGCATACCAGCAGTGACAGAGATAGCTCTGACAATGAAATAGCTGAAGGAGAGTTTTGGTCATGTGACGCTCATGGCAGTGAAACATACTTGTACATAAGATCAGGCCAGAAAGCAGCACATGGAAGAGCAGGAGACTTGAAAGTTTTCAGGGAGTTTTGAGTTCTGGCATATGAGAATAATCAAATATTAAAGAAAAAAGATGAGGGTTACCATGCTAAATTTTCTTAATTTTCACATTCTCATAGTAAAATAATAAAACACAAATTAAAGTAAAACTTTGTTCAGGAAAGACTAATTTCAATGAAAAATGTAACTAAATGGTTTGATTTTACCAAATTAACCATTGTTTCACCAAACATGTCAGAGATTTAAACGTTTATTTGATAGAATATTTTTACCTTACAGTATTGTCAATTTCGTAAAACGTTTAAGCATATAATGTATGCAGGAATTCACAATTTGCATACTCTCTCATGATCGTCATTTTGTATATTCTTCAGCAGTTGGCATGGCCAGAGTTGGATTTAGCTAAAGTTGACTTGGACTGATAAATCAAAAAAGTCCACTGATGTGTTTAAATATTAGAGAACTTGCCTTAGGAATATGGCTCTACAAATTGATAATAACAAGCAGTGTTGTACATCTGTGAGCAGTTCAGAGGGGGGGGTGGGGTGGGGGGTGGATCTGAAAAAATAAAATTTCAATCGCGATTCCTCCAGCCCCCACTAACCGTTATATGTCAACCCAGCCTAAGGATAGTCAAATTTAAATGCATCATTTTAGCTCATGTGTTAAAACATGAGCTTATGTCGCAGTGATGTCTGTGTGTCTATTTATCCATCTGTTGGCCGTATATCTCAAAAATGGCTCATTAGATTAGAATCAAATCTGGTACATAGATTTAGTTAGCAAATGGCAAGACTGATTAGTTTTTGGTGGGTTTGGCTTACATACTTTTTGCTAATTTGCATAATTAATGATTAAAACAACTGATATACATTGAGAATGACTGCACACAATTTGATTAGATTTGCTACAAATGTTGATCACACCAGGATATATCAGCTGTGAAAGATAGTAAGGGGTTACATGAAAGATTATTGCCAATTTGCATATTTAATGAATTGTCTTAATTGGGTATATTTAGTTATATGGATTGACTCTACCAAAGTTAACAAAACTTGCAATGTATATAGAAGATACTATATAACATTATTGAAAGTTGTCAAGCATTTTTACTTCATGGCAATTCCTAATTGCATATTTAATGAACTTTTTAGCTCCACTGTCAGCCAAGCGGAGCTTATCAAATAGGTTGATTTTCCGTCGTTGTCCGTCGTTGTTGTCCGTCAACAATTGCCTCCTCCTCTGAAACCGCAAGTCCAATTGCTTAGAAATTTTATGTGCAGTTTACTTGGGGTGACCTCACTTACGTTTGTTCAAATCATGGTGAAATTTGCATATTTGTATTTTGGGGGCATTTTTTGGTGTTTTTGGTAAAAAATCTTCTCTGAAACCACTGGTCCGATTGCTTTGAAATTTGATATTCAGTTTACTTTGGGTGACTTCAGTCAGATTTGTTCAAATCATGGTAAAATTTGCATATTTGTATTTTTAAGGCAATTTTTGTCATTTTGGTAAAAAAATCTTTAAAAATCTCCTTCTACAAAACTATAAGTCAGATAGCTTTGATATTTGGTACATATGTCCCTTGGAATGATCTATTTCAGATTTGTTCAAATTGTGCAGAAATATGCAAGTTTGCATTTTTAAGGCAATTTTTGCCATTTTTGGTCAAAAAATGTATTTCTCAAAAAGTACTTATGGTTTTGAAATTTGGTATACAGGTTTCTATAGATGAACTAAGTAATATGTATTGAATTTCTGATGAAATCTGTAATTTCGTATTTTTGGGGCAATTTTTGCCATTTTTGGTCTAAAAATGTGTTTTTCCAAAACTACTCATCTGATAGCTTTGAAATTTGGTAAACAGGTTCCTATAGATGAACTCAATGACATTTATTGAAATAATGATGAAATCTGCAATCTTTCTTTTTGGGGGCAATTGTTGCCATTTTTTGTCAGAAAATTTTATTCTCAAAAAACTACTCATCAGATAGCTTTGGTTGACATGTTCCTAGGGATGATCTGATGTGATATATTCAAAGTATGATGACATTTTCAATTGTGTATTTTAGCAGCTATTCTATCCACTTTTTTCTTCTTCATCAACATGTGTCAAAAATAGTTATTCTCTACATAAACACAGTGGAGCAATATCGGCCGCTAGGTCGCTGGTCTAATTAGGGATATATATCTTGATTGACTTGACCAAAGTTGATGAAACTTACTACATACGCTGAAAACACTATGATTCAACAATATTCAAAGTCATTAAGCATTTTTACTTCAGGCAATACCTAATTTGCATGTTTAATGAACTTTCCAAATTGGGGATATTTATCTGAATTGACCCCCGAAGTTTACAAAACTTGCTATCTACATTAAAGGTACTGTGATACAACATTATTGCAAGTTGTTAAACATTTTTAAATCAGCCAATTCCTAATTTTCATCTTTAATGAACTTTCTTAATTAAAGATCTATATCTTTATTGACTCAACCAAAGTTGATGAAACTTGCTATGTACATAGAAGATACTATGATAAAAGAATATTAAAAGTCATGTAGCAATTTTACTTCCACCAATTCCTAATTTGCACACTTAATGAGCTTTCCTAATTAGGGATAGTTACCAGGATTACTTGATCAAAGGAGGTGATACATGCTATGTACATTGTACCAGGTTAAAACAATATTGAAAGTCATTTCGCATTTTTATGTCATCTAATTTGCATATCTAATGAGCTTTCACAGTTTGGCATACAGAACATAAAGGACTTGACCAAAGGCAATTACACTTGCCATATAAAGTGATGATACAATGAGAGAAGTCCAAGAAAGTATTTTTTTATTTCAGCTAATTACACATTTGTATACTTAATGACCTTTAGAATTAATATGTGGTGAATATTATTCATGATGTTGATCATGAAAACTTTCAATGAAGTTGCAAACATATGGCAAAAAATTAAATTTATGCAAAACTGCAATATATAATGAAACATGTGATCAGTTCATATATGGTCTGCTGTGACATAAAGGTGCATTAACACTTGTCTCATGAGCAGTGCTTGTTGATTATTTGGTCATTTGAATATCCATTCTTTGGGCTATATCTCCAGAATTGTTTCACCTTTTTTTATCAGTCCATCATCCAACGGGCGTTAGCCCAATTACAGGATGAGAACAACACTGTGTTATAGTCTTGAACTCACCGTCCTCCAACAGTGAGTCATTTACTCTGGACCTACCCGCTCTTGAACCGGGTCTCGCACTTACCACCCTCAGATAGTGAGTTCATTACCCTATCCACTGGTCAAAGGTGTCTCCAACATCGAGGTTACCTTGCATTTCACATGTACTCTCATCATACTGTAGTAAATAGTACTATACGTACAGTTTTGAGTGCATAGCTTGCTATGTAACTGTCCATTTGTATCTTTAATGGATTATCTTTTTTTCCGCCAAAATCAATAATTACCCAAATGAGAATATTCACTGTATACTAATAGTATTAAAGTACTAAGGATGGTTTGTGAAGCACAATATGCCATATTTCAGGATTTGCTCAACAAGATGTCATGTGCATGACTTTCAGATCACAGTCATACCTTTCAAGATGTGCACCACACCATATCTTTCAAATGCATGCCCATTGAACACAGTGACCCACATAAGTCTCACTTTGATTCATCAATTATAAGTTTCTGTTTTTCCTAATTCAGCAAATCGTGTGAACAGCATGGTTAATTCTGTTAGTTTTGGATTTTTTTTCAAGTAAAGCAAATGTATTTAACAACTTGTTCATCTGTGCGTGTAATTTCTTAAATAAAAAACCCTGATATCATGAACTTTGGACTATTTTTTAGCATTTTTATTCCTTGTAACAGATACAGTGTCTTTTTCAATTCCCTGAAGATAATGAAATCCGGAGAATTTGTCTTCACAACACAGTGTGTACAATCAGCACTAGTATCACTACAAATTGAATTGAAATGTGGACTTGAATTTGACAACAATAAAAAAAGGTTATTACTAATATGGTCGCTGTGTTGAGATACTAAAGAATAGGTTTTTCATAGTGCAGTAGGAAATAGAAATCCAAACTTGAAACACTGAACAAAATTACTGAAAATCATGGCCAACAATCACAATTAATACTGAATTCACTTTAGAGGGGATTGTTGAATTTAGCACTGGTTCTTATTGTGCAAGCAATAGATGCTGCACTCAACAATTAAAAAGTACTCAATATGAAATCTTTGTGAACGTAGGAAACTTTCCCTGAAATATCAGCAGTGCTTGCCCTTTATTTGTCAGCACAAGAGCACTCTCAGTATACGTATAGTCTCGCTTTTCAGTCAGAACATACTCTCACTTACTCCACCCAGTATTTGTAACTTTAATTTTGTGACTGGCTCAAACAATGTTGGCAGAATGTAGATCTTTTTGAAGGTTTTAGCTCACATTTCGGTATGTATATATATACCAAAGAGAGCTTATATGGTGAGTTGGTAGCGTCTGTATGTCAGACTCTATAATTATGTATGTATGTATGTATGTATGTATGTATGTATGTATGTATGTATGTATGTATGTGCGGATGTGTGTCCATCTACATCAAAAACTCCAAAACCACAGCACCTACCATCTTATTACTTGGTGTACAGGTGCACGCGAGGGTGGGAGATGTAAATTTGTTCACATGAACATGTCAGTATCAAATATATGCAAATGAGGTAGAAAAAGGGAAATCCTGCGAATTGCTAATTAAAAACTCTGTAACCACACGCCAAATTTTGTTGAAACTTGGTATGCAGGTTCTTTAGCGTTACCTTTAGTTAGATTGTTTAAATCGTGGCGAATTTGCATAGTGATATTTTTAAGGCAATTTTTGTCATTTTGGCCGAAAAATCTTTAAAAATTTTCTTCTTCAAGACTGCAGGTCAGATAGCTTTGATATTTGGTATATAGGTTCCTGCGGATGGCCTTTTTCAGATTTGTAAAAGTTGTGAGGAAATACGCGTCGCCTGTGGTTTGTAGTAGTATTCTACCTACCTCATCGTACTTTCACTGGGTAAAATATACTCGATATACGTTCTTGTATATATACATAATTTATATGAAAGTATACGGAACACCACATTAGACTTTAAAGACTCATTAGCTGTAACTGTGGTCATTTTTAAAATTGTGTTTGTTTTGTGTATCATCTGCTGTTTCTGGTTTGAATCCCTAAACCATGGGGAAATTCCTAATATTTAGCTCATAAATATACCCTATATGAGTATAATCGATATCTGCATTGTTATTGTTTAAATTTTGTATTCAGCTAGATCCGGACTAGCATACATTTATCAACAATAACAATGGTCATTTCACATATACAAGCCGTGTTGGCAACCAGGACACCGAGCATTGGTCATGATGATCGGATTATAGTAAAATTCTGTAGTTGATACATTGAAACAGAGTAGTGAAAAATTAGTAAAAAGTTACATCTAATGTCCCTTTAAGGTAAATTTTGTCAATTTTGGTAAAAAAAAAATGTTTCACCAAAAGCACTTGTCTGACAGCTTTTATATTTGGTATACAGGTTCAAAGGGATGGGCAAAATGTGAGATATTCAAACTATAACGTAAGCTACAATTTTGCAGTTTTGGCGCACTTTTTGTCATTTTTGGTCAAAAAGTGTTTCCCAAAAAGTATTTGTCTGATAGCTTTGATATTTGGTGTACAATTTTTTACCGGGAATATTGTTGCATTGTCATAAAGGATTTTTAAAGGTTATTTAAATTTTCCGTAACATGATACTTGAGTAAGCACTTGATACAACATAAGCGCAGTTGGCTTGGTTAATATCTAAGCTTTCGAATATTAAGTGGTTCATATGCGTTTCTAGGTAATTATTTATCAGAGATTCTTAGTGTGAAAGGGGGCCGTTTCCTCTCAGCGACCCTGAAACACTGAAATACCTCATTGCTCATGTACTTGTCTCTTCTTGTCATGTGTTACAGCTCGCTTTTTTATCGTGGCATGATTTTTAAGTTTAGAACTGCGTCTTAAAATTCAACGCTTGGTGTTTTTCGTCCTTAATCGTTGACTACAATTTGTTTCGTTGGGGCGTCATCTGTGGTGATTTTTTATGTCTGTGCAATAACGTGATCCGTTATATCACTGTAGCAGTGATTTCGTCAGTCACAGTCGCAATCTCATTTTTGTCAGTCTGTCCTCTCGGTCATGGTGACTTCGAAGACGTCAGTGTATTTGGCTTGACCACTCGGCAGATCTCATTCGCGGCTTACAGATACACCTTGGCATATTACAAAGGGTTTTGATTATACTCGAGGTTTATTCGAATAGAATAAGAATGGGGACAGATATTTGATGTATAACTTTTTCACCGTTTTACACGAGGCACGACTCTGGTTGCGTGGAAAATAGTGAGACCTTCCCCAATCTTTTGCATGAAAAATAGTGGCCTTGCCCTAAATTAATGACCCCTACCGTCTCTATTTTAATGCCGGTACATATACAAATAAAGTGTTAATTATGATTTTCTGACAATTATTATTAATTCAATACTGCCCCCCCCCCCCCCCCCCCGTCCCGGCCATAGTGAAGGAAAAGAAACTGCAGAAAATAATGTCTAACATGAAGCCGATTAAATTATGGTCCGGGAGGGGTTGCATTATATATCTTTATAGTCTTGACAAAAATGTCCGACAGTTATATCGATTAAATCCCGTCCTGGCCTATGCCTATCAGTCAGTAAATCACCAAATAATGACATAGTAACATGCAAAGAGTGATTTTTTAAATAATTACAAAGTAACTTGGACATTTTGGGTTTGCCAAAGTTGTTATGAAAACGTGACCCGAAGTGACTAACGTGTGAATGACGACATACTTTATTTAGGTGAAACACTTGATTCAGTTAACCAAGCGTACAATAAACCATAGAAACAATAGAAATTACAGCGACGAGTCAGTGTAGGTACAGCGACACTGGAGGTTAGTATAAATTCATCAATCCAAAGCACGCGTGCTGGGAATTGCCCCGGAAAATAAAAGTGTTTTATAAGCATCTCTGTGTATTCGAAAAATTTGCCTGTTTCCCAAAATTCAAGAGGGGGCGCGGCAGCTGTCCCCCTTCGTCTCAACCCCTTGCAGGCTACGGCCATGTAGTTTTGTTTGGTAACCTCGCTGCTGCCACAGAAGAATGATAAATCACACTTTGGTAGTGATAATATCTCCGAAAATAAAACTAAGGACTTGTAATTAATTGGAAAGAGCCTAGATTCATCTTGGAAAAGAAACATGACCATGTCATAAAGTTATCGGAGATCAAAACCTCATTCAGGAGTTTCAGCTTGCAACTGCACTGAGAAATAAGGTCAGATACTCAGCTTTCTGACAATATTGTGTGTTCGTATATCGGGGGCAGCGTTCGAAATTCACGCTAACCCGCCAGCCCCAGACCAGCTGTTTTCATGCCGGGCCAGTAAGTTGTGAAAGAAGCAGACCCGAGTGTCCTGCTCTAAATAAAGAAGGGGTCAGCAATTTTTAATACTCTTACCCTATTCTGTTAAATTCTCAAGTAATCAAACCGCAAAATTTAGGAAAAAATTGGCAGGTAAAATCTCAAAAGATCGAACGGTGAAATTACTTAGCGAAAGCCTTTACAGCTACGCATTTCTCGCGACTTGCGAGATTGATGGCGCTACTCAACATCTTCCATTTGTTACGCGTTGGGGTCACGTAGGGGTAGGTTCGAGATTTCGTTTAGTCAAAATGGCAGCATTGTTTTGATGAACCTCGCCTCGCGGGTGAATATCAGTAGCGAGAAAGATGTACAGGTATTTGAATATTGAGCCACCTACAGCAGGGCCCCTGTATTTCCCTTCAAGTAAAAATTCCGTATTATGCCCAGGACCAGTTGATTTCCTTTCGGGCCAGTGAATTTTATAAGTTACTGGCCCGCTTGGCCAGTAGCGATTTTGCAACACTCAAACACTGATCGGGGGAGTGGTGTTCCGGCAAAGCTCAATATAGCGTAATACAGGTTTAACCATGCTATGTAAAGAGTGCTGCTCTACCTGTGGAAAGTGACTTTAAATATCAATTTCTGCAGTTTAAATTGCACTTTGACTTTGAAAAATTACAGCGCTGTATTGCTCAAGTATTGCATAGATGGCCTAATTTTGTAGATACTTAGATTGTGTTTTGTGCATTTTTATTCCAAAGGTATATAAGCCATAAAGCTTTTCCTCCTTTTCCCTGAAAAAGTTTTTTCGACAGGGCATTGCCTTAGCAATGACCCTAAGTAGGTATGACCATGACCTTCGATGACCTATATTGCGATAGCAATTAACTTGCCAGCTTCAAATACCAACAAATACATATACCTTTAATGTCATGGAATTTTCGGTAATGTCAGATTTTAGCTATTGCAGTGTCATGGCAAAAGGACCAACACTCATACCCACCGCCAGATTAATGACAAACAAGCACATTATGATAACCGAATCCTAGCTAACTGGAAAACATAGTGACGGGAAGTGCCTAGGGGAAGATGGTATTTGGGAGACAATAGACTGTGATGGCCCATTGACTATATTGGTTATACCAATAGGCGATCACACACCATGCTTGGTATTACAACATTTCTGCGAAGCTTTTAGTCAATGCTGCCGAACATATTGCAGCTCCACTTTGTCATATGTTCAGTCTTTCTTTTGCAAATGCAAATTTTCAGATGCTCTTAAAGTTGCTAGAGTAGTACCCATCTTTGGAAAGATCCAAAAGAGATTCCTGCAAAATATTGCCCTATTTCAGCGTTACCTCTTATTAGCAAAATTCTGGACAAGACTGTCAATAATCAGCTTGTAAATTATTTTAACAATCATGACTTTTTTTATAAGCATCAGTATGGTTTTCGTAAGAACCATAGTGCAGAGTTATGTCTTATAAATTTACTGAGGCACCTGACATCACAAATTGACCAGGAAAATAGTACAATAAGAATCTTCCCAGATTTTTCGAAGGCTTTTGATAGCATTGGCAACGAAATTCTCTTAGCAAAGCTCCTATATTATGGTGTGAGAGGAAATCCTTTACTATCAGACATATCAACATGTGTCTGTAGATTGTATTAATTCAGTTCAATTACCTGTCGCAGGTGGAGACAGGGATCAATACTTGGTCCTACACTGTGTGTGGAAAATCAACCTCTAGTTCAGATTCACCAAGCATCATTTGTCGGGGGTAATTATTAATAAGCACCTTACATGGAAACAAAACATTACAAAGGTAAACGCGATGATAAGAAAGAAAGCCGGAATATTATTTAAATTAAGACACGCTGTACCACAAAGTATTCTCATTTTGCACTATATCTCATTATTCAACCCATGTAACATATGGCTTAGAAGTATGGAGTAATACATTTTCATCGTATCTAAATCCAATTTATATCGCTCAGAAAATGTGTATGCGCAGTATAATATTCTCTGAATTTAGAGAGCCATCTTCACCTTTGTTCTAAAATCTACGCATTCAGGATGTTCATAAGCTCTGGAAGTTGCTAAATCTATACTTTTATGTTTGATTTGCTCCATAAAAATGTTCCTTACTACTTATCATATTATTTTCATATTATCAAGAGTGTTCGCGTTTACATGCACAAAAAAATGCGTATTCACGCATTGGAATTGACTCTCTCTCTACGCATTTCTTTCATTGTTATGCGTTTTCTACGGAAGCGTATTCGTGCCATTTTTTGTAAGAAAAAAAAAATAAAAATCTCGTAATTACGAGTTTTTGATTCTCGTAATTACGAGTTTTTGATTCTCGTAATTACGAGTTTTTGATTCTCGTAATTACGAGTTTTCAATTCTCGTAATTACGAGTTTTTGTTCTCGTAATTACGAGTTTTTGATTCTCGACACTATAAGCCCTGATTCTCTTAGTTATCAGACAATCCTTAATTACTCAGTCCTTATACAGATTTGAGCTCTTATTTCTCATACATATTGTTGGTTATTGTTCAATGAGAATATGGTGTTTTCAATATGGTATTATCTTGATTTATAAGGTGTAGTAAGCAATCATAATACACTCGTAGATGAATAAATAAATGAATGAACTTTGGACTGTTACATAGCTACAATTGTAGATATTCAGTATGTTATCCATTAAATCAAAAGTCAAGCATAATAGCGTGTAGATTTTGTCTGGCTGGATAAACACTCTTTTTAGGGTGAAATATCGATAGTATGACATTATGCAAATATTTCACATCTGTCAACACCTTTATTAGAGTCTCACAACCTGATAAACACCCCCTCCCCGCCTAAGGAGATAATCCCCGAACTACGAATACCTGCCGATGTGATGTTATTTTTTTTTACATCCAGCATAGATTGGCAGTTGTCATCATGTTGGGTATGCACTAGAAACTATGACGAACAACTGACATCTTCTGATACCCCTTCATGTGTGAAAAAGACATTATCAAAAACAGCAGTGAATGAGGAAGTCGGACAGATTTCCAAACTTCCAGATTAGTATTATTTGCTAACAAAGATTAACACAATCAAAGTTTGTGGGGACAGATAAAGTAAAGAATATTTAGCAATCTGTGTCTTTGCATTGCTTCCTCCTAATGTAAAAGAATAGTACACAAACATTGATTATGATCAAGATGAATGACCGAATTGAAGTGCAACTCATTTCAAGAACCCAAGAAATGATTGAAAATGGCAAATAACAGCGAAAATATGTTTATTTTTATCACAGGTGTTATCAAGTAGAAGTGATAAGTAAATCTCAAAATAGACGATGAGTTGAAATAACGCAGTGATAGTTAAATTTTCATATGCTTCCATAAACATTGAAATTACAAAATCATCATTATGCAAACATTCTGGCAATTTGAAAACCTCATAATTTTGAGATTTTTAGAAATTTGCGATTACTTGACTGTAGTTTTTGACGATGTATTCATTTATTCGCAATGACAATGACGGACTATAGATTCTCATGACAAGTTAATTCTCGTAATTACGAGTTTTTGATTCTCGTAATTACGAGTTTTTGATTCTCGTAATTACGAGTTTTTGATTCTCGTAATTACGATATTTTAAATCTCGTAATTACGAGTTTTAATTCTCGTAATTACGAGTTTTTAAATCTCGTAATTATGAGTTTTTGATTCTCGTAATTACGAGTTTTTGATTCTCGTAATTACGACTTTTTAAATCTCGTAATTACGAGTTTTTGATTCTCGTAATTACGAGTTTTTGATTCTCGTAATTACGAGATTTTAAATCTCGTAATTACGAGTTTTAATTCTCGTAATTACGAGTTTTAAAATCTCGTAATTACGAGTTTTTAATTCTCGTAATTACGAGTTTTTAAATCTCGTAATTACGAGTTTTTAATTCTCGTAATTACGACTTTTTAAATCTCGTAATTACGAGTTTTTGATTCTCGTAATTACGAGTTTTTGATTCTCGTAATTACGAGATTTTAAATCTCGTAATTACGAGTTTTAATTCTCGTAATTACGAGTTTTAAAATCTCGTAATTACGAGTTTTTAATTCTCGTAATTACGAGTTTTTAAATCTCGTAATTACGAGTTTTTAATTCTCGTAATTACGAGTTTTTAAGTCTCGTAATTACGAGTTTTTAATTCTCGTAATTACGAGTTTTTAAATCTCGTAATTACGAGTTTTTAATTCTCGTAATTACGAGTTTTTAATTCTTGTAATTACGAGTTTTAATTCTCGTAACTATGAATTTTTGAATCTCGATATTACTGGTTTTAATTCTCGTAATCATGTGTCTTCATTCTCGTTATCTACTCATATGGCGTACTATCATGGCCTCTACACATTGTAGTTTTCCTCCAGCTACATTATTACCTCTATCTAACATTATTAAAAGACTTTGGTCAGTCTTGGGGCATGATATATCATAGCCATTAACATGAGAATGTTGCAATAGTGTTAAGGAAGTCTGTGCCTGTATAGAAACAAAACACTTCAGCCATGTTGCTTAGTTTGCCAATTTAAGGGCAACTTGTAATCTGTAAACTCTGTACTTAGTGGATCAGCAAATCAAAATTAAAATTTACAGTTCTCACTTGCACCGAATGTCAAAACGTTTGATACATCGCAACCATATTTGAAAAAATGCATTTATTCACAGCATAAATGTAATAAATAAAATTAAACTGAACTACAATTGATGACTAACAAACTTACAAGAAGAAAACAGTCAAATATTGATTGCAAATGGCATTGGTATTCTCAAACAGGTGCGTTTGTTAAATTGTGTCTAGCCTATCGCAATACGTTTCCATGTGATTTACTCAAAGTTCACCATCCATATTTTGGATCACTATCCGGTCAATCTGAAACTGATGGGAAAATAAGATATTTTAGAACATAATTCCATCACAACATGATGTATTAACAAACCCATCGATACAACGCACACTGCACGCATGAACGCACAATGCAAGACAAGCTGTACAATGAAAATATTTTGCAACTACATTGAGCAGAATTAGTAGGTAATATGTACAATGCTCTTTAACAGGAATTGACTTGACTTCTTTCAATTAATTCCTGTTATTACTTATCAACTGATAGGGACATTAAACAGATCGCCCTGCATCAACTTAGATGTGAGCGCACAGCAAACATGGAGCTGTTCATACAGCATGCATATGCATAGCCCTGCATACAGGTCTGTGTATTCCCGGCGTTATACGGCCTCCACCACAGCCTTGCAACGGTCTATGGAGATAACTGGCGACTGCGGTCCGGATCCGGACCGCAACGAAAAAACGGTCTTTTTGGCCGAAATTCTACTCTCTCAGGGCAAAATCCTTTCCCTGCCTACCTTTACCTCCTAAGGACCCCCAGGAGGCCGTATAACGCCGGGAACACACAGACCTGTACGCAGGGCTAGCATATGCATGGTGGGTTGCTGTTTAAGTAGGGGTCATACAGGTCAATCACTCTTATGCCGCGCATTCGTGGCTAGCACATCGGTGATCATTGGATGGCATAGGTCTCTTATCCATAACAGGAAACTGACCAATCTAGAAAGAAACATTTCAGTGAAAATTCAGGCCAGCTACACCCCGTTTCCGACAAGAACTTCCCGTCCGCCCTTAGCTTAGCTGTGGCTGTGAGTGACCTTGACAACACTACATTCACTGATAATGGCGTCATTGAAAACAGTCGAAGATGTAGTATGCTCATGTAATTCCGTTCAATTGCAGATCTTACCTTTCCGTTTGGTAACACTCAAACAACTGCCCAATGAAGTTCCTGCTTCTTAAAACGTTTGTAATTGTTGACTGACTTCGAACATGTCGCACTGTTGGTGTGGTCAAATGGCTGGCATGGTAGGACTCGTCCCTTTGAAGCATGTTGCGTTCTCTTTCACCAGGTGTCATTAAAAGGAGAAGTCGGCTACAAATAGACGATTTAGCACAGAAGTGTTAAATAAAACAAAACCCCAAGGAGCCCACGCAAATATTATTTGCTGAGCAGAAATATCAAAAGAAAGGTGATGTCGAGAATTAAAATCTCATAATTACGAGAATCAAAATCTCGTAATTACGAGAATCAAAAACTGGTAATTACGAGAATCAAAAACTCGTAATTACGAGTTTTTGATTCTCGTAATTACGAGTTTTTGATTCTCGTAATTACGAGATTTCAAATCTCGTAATTACAAGAGTTCAAATCTCGAAATGACGAGAATAAAAACTCGTAAATACGAGAATCAAAAACTCGTAATTACGAGAATCAAAAACTCGTAATTACGAGAATCAAAAACTCGTAATTACGAGAATTTAATACATGTAATCATGAGAATCGGAAACTCATAAATATGGATATTGATACATATTTTATAATTATCTTTCATGAAAATGTAAAGTCTGTAATTGTCATTATGATTGAATATTTATGATCAAAAGCTTTTTTCTAGTAGGCAAATAGGAAATTCCTAAACTTTTAAAATGGTGTAGTTATCAAAAAGCCAGCATGTGAGCATAATGATCATGTCGTAACGTCACGAGTTAAGTGAAAATTTACTTTTCATTGTGTTATATGATTCCATCTGATCGTTTAATTGAAATTTCCTTTTCATTTCCATTTAAATATTATCATTTCATCATCACTTTTTCGCTTTTATTTGCCATTTTCCTGTGTTCTTGAAAGGGATTTTATGTAAATGTCAATTAGTTCATCAAATAGATAATACACATTTTTCGTGTAGTGTTATTTTATGTTGAGAGGAAACAATGAAAGGACACTCATCATACACAAGTCATACTTCTCTTTATCTGTCTATGTACATTATTTTTACATGAAATGAAGCTTTGAAATCTTTCCAACTTTCTTGTTGAGGCCTACTGCTGTTATATGCTTTTCATACATGAAGGGGGATGTCGGACAGACATATAGAAATCATACAGTAGGATAGTTCAAATATTTCATAAGATGTTGGTTTCTCATCATGATTTCTAGTGTAGACACAACATGAAAAAACTGACGGTCTGTACTAAATGTAAAAAGTTAACACCACTTAGGCAGGCACATGTAGTATCGGTGTTATCTCCTGAAAGGGGAGCTTTTCAGCTTGTCGGAGAAGACCCAAATATAGGTGTTTATAGGAGTGAAGTTTTGGCATAATAGCATACTTATGCATTGCATCTTTAATTCTGAATGTATTGTCTATCCGGACAGACAAAATCTATAGGCCATGCTTGGCATGATGCTTTGCGTGACTTTTGATCTGCTGGATAAGTTACTGAATATCTACAATTATAAGCCATGTAACAGCCCCAAAGTTTATTCATTCATTTATTCATTAACAAGTTTACTATACTTGCTCACTACACCTGATCGAGTCAAGATTCACGTTAACCTTTGTATTCGTTGAATTATGATCAACAATACGTATGAGCAGAGGTTCACACTAAAGAGCTCAAACACCATAGAAAGACTATGAGTTATTATAGTTTATGTCTCATAATATGTAGTAAAATCAAGGCTCATACTTAAGAGAGTCAGAAACTAGTAATCATGAGAATTGAAATCTCGTAATTACGAGAATCAAAAACTCGTAATTACGAGAATCAAAAACTCGTAATTACGAGAATCAAAAACTCGTAATTACGAGAATCAAAAACTCGTAATTACGAGAATCAACAACTCGTAATTACGAGATTTTAAAATTCGTAATAACGAGAATCAAAAACTCGTAATTACGAGAATCAAAACTCGTAATTACGAGATTTTTTTAATTTTTTTTCTTACAAAAATGGCACGAATACGCTTCCGTAGTTTTCTATTCGCAAAGGAAAACAGTAAAATGTTTCCGAAAGCACTCCCTGAGCTCTTGTGAGAACCAGAGGATATTAGTGCCCGATTGTCATTAAATTTGTTGCAACGTTTCTGTCAATCACTCATTTGTGTGGAAAGTTTCGGATTCTCTGGGCGTTGTCTGAAATATCGGCATCGTAGTCAAAAGGCACGTTATCATATCAACTGTGTCTATGAACTACGTATACGTTGATAATTTTCAGGCGAGCGATAGTTTCTGAAACTTATGACGCAAAGTGAGTGACTGACAGAAATTTTGCAACAAATTAAATGCCAACCGTTCATGATGATCGCGTCTCACTGTCCCCATATTTGATCAAAGAGTCCGTGAAAAAATGATTCAGAGGATCAATCGAAAGACACTTCTGGGCAACCCAACATGGAGAACACGGAGAAGCGCAGTGAAATTGAACCCATGTCGGAATACACGACGTATTGTCCTGTTGTCTCCGATACAACAACAGAGGATGAGCGCCAAAGTGAAGCCGTGAGCCGTGATGATAATGCACCGGTTACAATAAAAATTCCATCCACAACCACGCGCAGGCTACCAAGAACAGTGCAAGACTGAATATCCATAGTTGCGTTTTGATGTATAAATATAAATGTATAAATTTCGAACACTGCTAGCGCCTGGATTAGCTGCAATACCTCTAACCTTTGGGTTGCCCGATGTGTTCTGACGGCCGCATGTATACCCTTCGCTGTTACGTTTCAGCATGTTTGAAACACAGCCCAGTTGTTCAAGTTGTTCGTTGAACTTGTTTACATTAAAATATAACCCTTTTCAGAATTAGAGCGCGAAGCTACTGCATTGTATGTCCCATGCAGACAGTTTGTCTGGGGAAGTTGAAATAAAAAGATTTGTACATGGACCAGTGCATGGTAATGTTACATTGTATCTTAATCTTGAACACAGGGTGCCAATTAAAACTCTCATTTACAACTCGAGCCTCAGACAGAGCTAGTTTTGCCTTTGTACAAGCAGACTTTTTGGTCTTTATCAAGTAGCCTTGTTCAACACCAAAGTGGCCACGGCTACAGCTGAAACTAATTAGTGTAAGCAGTTTTATTGCAGTTCACTGCAGTGGCTTCGCGCTCTAATTCTGAAAAGGGTTGTACATGTACATCGTACAATCCGAATTGGTAGTGTAGATTTATTGAACGGCTCATCGTATTTTGTAGTCAGTTTTTTCCATCCATCGAGTGCGGAAGTGAAATTACGCGGCTTATGATGAACAACGAAATAGATGCTTTGCGAAATCACGAAATAACGAAATGACAACATTTCCACAACCCCAAAATTTTTCTTCAATAAAATCTAGTATTTAAATAATGTCCGTGACCGCAGCAGTTGGTTTACTGGGTTTAATGAACGGATTAGGTATGTAATGGAATATTTTGAAGTGACTTCAATCACGGTCGAACTACAAAGTGATACATGGCGAAATCATGGGCCGCCATGAAAATATCAGTATGAACACGTACTCCCACAGTCACTACAGTACCTGTTTAGTCAGGGGAGTTGTGAAGCTTCACAAATCTCTCTCGAAATAAAGCCATAACATTTTGGGATTGAGGTTTTTAATCTTCAAACACTAGCTGTCGAAACGCAGCTATCTGTTGGCGGGTAGCGTGCGTAGCTATGTGGTGGCAGGGTTGACCTTTGATCCGCAAAGCTCTGCATGCATGGCAGGGCACAGGCGACCCAATAAGTATTACTGAGTTTTTCACACTGTTTTCTCTATCATTTTCTCTTCTTTCTTCATGCTCTGAATGATCGGAATGAATAAAATAAATGGTTTACACAACATAACCTAGCCTCCATGACTATTTACTTTACACTTCATTACAAGGACGTATATCTCTCATACACACATGCTGTAATAAATTAGTCAACACAACTAATTATGCTAATCCGTGGACTTATCAGACGTTGGTCAACATCGGAAAGATAGGTTTTAGTATAAAATTCCTATCTTTCGCGATGTTGATCAACCCGTAAAATCCCTGATAAGTCCACGGATTAGCATAATTAGTTGTGTTGACTAATTAATTACAGCATGTGTGTATGAGAGATATTCGTCCTTGTAATGGAGTGTAAAATAAATAAAGAGTCACAGAGGCTAGGTTAGGTTATATAAACCATTTATTTTATTTATTCCGATCATTCAGAGCATGAAGGAAGAAGAGAAAATGATAGAGAAAACAGTGTGAAAAACTCAGTAATACTTTATGGGTCGCCTGTGCCCTGCCATGCATGCAGAGCTTTGCGGATCAAAGGTCAACCCTGCCACCGCATAGCTACGCCCCTACGCACGCTACCCGCCAACAGATAGCTGCGTTTCGACAGCTAGTGTTTGAAGATTAAAAACCTCAATCCCAAAATGTTATGGCTTTATTTCGAGAGAGATTTGTGAAGCTTCACAACTCCCCTGACTAAACAGGTACTGTAGTGACTGTGGGAGTATGTGTTCGTACTGATATTTTCATGGCGGCCCATGATTTCGCCATGTATCACTTTGTAGTTCGACCGTGATTGAAGTCACTTCAAAATATTCCATTACATACCTAATCCGTTCATTAAACCCAGTAAACCAACTGCTGCGGTCACGGACATTATTTAAATACTAGATTTTATTGAAGAAAAAATTTTGGGGTTGTGGAAATGTTGTCATTTCGTTATTTCGCGATTTCGCAAAGCATCTATTTCGTTGTTCATCATAAGCCAAATTACGCATGCATACAGCCTTTACGCAATTTTAGCAGACTATTAAATGCGTATGCCACACGCAAAGAGGAAAAAGTTACCGCGAACACCATAGACCATTGCTACGATACCCCCCCCCCCCCACCAAAGGTGGACATGAATGTATACATCTGCAGGTCAATCTTCAATATCTTACACAGGTGCAAAACTATAGCACACATTGTTGAATTTTGTTAAAAAATCAAACTTCTAGGTGTAAGTTCACAAAAGCCATCTTTTATGAGAATGTCTTGCTCTATGTTAATGTGCTTAAGTACGAAGGTAAAATGAATTCTAGCTGTAATCATCTAACTTTGTGGGATTTTTTACTGTCATAGTTACCATCTTCTCTTCACAAAATTACATGTATCAATATATGTACATCAATCCATGTATCGATACAATGTACATATGAGTTAACAGGCTAGGCTCGACTAGCACAAGACTATATTCGTAGTTTCTTATTGTCAATGTATTCTGCGGAATTTGAATTGTATTATATTTCTTGAATATTAAATATGGCAATAAAATAATGATGACGATGATGACGATGACGATGATGATGATGATGATGATGATTGACTTGTCGCCTGAAAAACCAACGTGTCGGTTTTCCACGCGGCGTCGCCTGACCTCATCGGACGACGCGACGATATCATACAAACGAGGCAACTCCACGGGCAACTCGAATTGCCTACCGCGTTGCTCGTCGCGTTGCCTACCGAGGTGCCTCGTGTAACTCGACCATGCGACTGTTAGGTAGCCGTCATTATTTACGGTCTGGCGGGGGTCGGGGTGGGGTGGGTTGCAGTAATTTCATCAGAAACTCCGAAATTTCGAGTACCCCTTGCCAACCATGATGAATTTGAGTAACCCCCCTCTCTAACTCAGAAATTTTGACTGACCCCCCTCTTAGAAGAGCTAAATAGCAATACACGCATTTGTAAAATTTACAAAAATACAGCGATAGTAAAGACCTTTCAAATCCTGATGTACCCTGCTTTATTATTATCGGTTATCTAATGACGGTTGAAAAAGGTGAAACAAATTAAATGAAATTCGAAGTGACGACGAAACATAGATATTAAAGCTCACGCTATAACCAGTATCTAACCACATAGTACTGTTTAATTTGGATGGGTATCATGACTGGGCTTTCACTAGGATATATGACTGGGCAGAGTTTGAAAGTAAAAGGGGAATAACATGCGCGAGGCTGAGGGGGAAGTGTCAGAGGGGATATTCACCATCTTGCGTGGAAAATTTTGAGAAATTGATTTGTGCAATGGTGCAGCCTAGTGCAATCTGAAAGCCTCAAAGGTGTTTTTTAATTTTTTTTTAACTAGTAAAGCTGTTAGAACACCCTAAGGGGAGAGCACAGGAGGGGTGTCCCCCTCTCGCATCGAAAATTTTGAGAAATTGATGGGTGCAACCATGGTTCAGTTTGAGGTGTTTCAATTTATTTTGCTTCAAAAATTGAGTAACCCCCTTCTTCCTCTCCACATTTTGAGCAACCCCCTTTCAATTTTTTGAGTTACTCCCTCACATGCTTACGATCCCCAGGCCGTAAATAATGACGGCTCCCTTAGGTATACTAGTCCCAGATCAGCCTGAAAGTTCTTTAAAAGTTTCCGTGGTGCATTGCGCACAGTGAACGTTCATAATTCTAATAAACTCAATTAAAGGTTTCACCCTGACAAATATTTTCGTGGCCGAATTATGAAATACAATATTCATTTTGAGTTTCATTGATATATGCCAGTCTTGTACGCCAATACGTTGTACAACATAAAATCTCATAATTTGGTTGTTTACTGTACATATACCTACAGAGTTTGACACGACCAAGGAAATGCTCTATGGGATGACCGGGAATAGGCGTAGATCTCTTGCGTGGATCGCTCCGGATCACTGTTGTTACTACCAAGAGTATAATCAATATTTTGGTCAAGAGCACCAGCCTGATGGCATGTGTTGTTAACTTTATCGCACCGAAAATTTGAAATCATCACAAAATCCAGTATTTGTACTGTGCGTATGTGCGCTACCAATGGCGTTCGGACGGCTTGCCTGCAAGAGGGCAATAGCAATTCAAACCACGTTATATCACACTTTTTTGGAATGTCATGTTGCGGAGTTTCATCCAATCACGAGATCAGTACTGTAGTTGAGGTGTAATATTCAGTGTTGCAGCCAGGATTTTTAAACCAGGGGACACTGTGTCCCGCTACTCTTTATTTTGGGGGACATTTTGTATATTTTGGGGACAACATAAATTGTGCACGTGTACAAAATACGCACACACTCGCACGCACATGTTGTGTGATTATTATTAGTACATAGATTTATTATAACATTTATGTTCCGCTCAAGGATCTATGTAATAATAACTGGAAAGACCTTTACCATAGTAACTGTGCTATACTGTTTTGTTCAAATCAACTGTGTCCATGTCCACCGACAGATCAACTAGTCTGATGAATAAAGTCAAGTTTGATGACTATATTATTGTTTGTTTATGCGTCTTTGTTTTGCTTGTCTCCATAGTTGGAGTGCATCCCTAAATGGAAATTCATCGATGGGGGGCCCTTCGGCCGAGATCAGTGACAAAGTGTGTAGTCTTTCAGCGTCTAGGCGGTTACGACTGCTTGTTTTGATTTTGTTTTGAACTGAAAATCCACGCTCACAATCGGCGGTTTGAACAGGCAAAACGAGGGCAATTTTAGCC
Organism: Ptychodera flava; assembly: GCF_041260155.1. NCBI lineage: Eukaryota > Metazoa > Hemichordata > Enteropneusta > Ptychoderidae > Ptychodera > Ptychodera flava. Next base: position 30,129,859 of record NC_091941.1, on the reverse strand, counting down.
AGCCTGAACAAGTTTGGGAATTGATCTCGATGGTACGCATACAGCAACTTCCATAACGTGGCCATCTTATCTCGCGGGTATAACTGTGACAATACCAGCGCCTTCACAATTGACCACTCACGGTGAACACAATTGCGATCAATTATAGGCTCAATTACAGTTCCATCTTCAAGAGTTTTTGCATCGCCGAAATCTGAAACCAAGGCACTAATTTCCTTGTTTCCAAATTCGCTGACCTGATCAGCTGACAGAAAAGACAGGGGTCGCATAGCCAGGACAGCAAAGGCATTAATCAAGTCAGTAGTGTCCTGGGGAAACCTCTCATTCAGGTTCTGCAGGATGTTTTCGATAAATCCACTCCTGATATTCCTGAAATGTGCAGTGGCATTAGGCGTTGCGCTGATAGCATGGCCACGGACCGAAAACTTGCCTTCGGACGTCTTCATTCCTTCGAAATCTGAAAGAAATTTGCCATCTTGTGTAGCCAAGTCTTGGACTTGACTAACGGTTGTCTTTACAGAAGCCTGTACAATCGCGATATCGATGTCAGCGCACTGAAATACCATACTCAGGTGTGTTAGAATCGGGATAACATCCATGAGTAGGTGTGTCGTAGCAACAAATTCGAACTGTGTCATCGTTAAGACCCTTTGCGACGGGCGTTTTCTCAGCTACTGAGCGAAAATATGTGACCAGCGAACCGTACGTTCTATAAATGGTCTCAAGAGCGGCGTAAAAAGAAAACCAGCGTACATCGTGTACTTCCTTGTATTTAAGACTGGGGTCATCAAGAATTGCTTGGATTTCCTTCACCCCCTCTGTGCGAACTGCTGATCTTTTAAAGTAGTAGTAAATATCCGTTAAAGTTTGTCGGTATTTTTTGAGATACGGGATTCCGTCGGCCGCCTGACTGGTACACAGCGCCAAGCGATGCGCCACGCAGTGAATACTAATGAGGTATGGGTTCACTTCACGCTGGATACGAACTGATACACCATTCTTACGTCCCCTCATGACGCTCGCACCATCACTACCGAAACCAATCAGCTGACTAGGTTTGACGCGGTGTTTCTCGAGTAGATTTATTTTCAGCTCTGTAGCTATGGTCTCTGCTGTGCCATCTTTTACTTTCACGTTTCCTATGTATCGCGTTTTCGGGGTGAAATCCTCCTCAATTACACGGACGTACATGACAAGCTTTTTGGATACGGAAATGTCCGTGCTTTCATCGGACAGCACACTAACAAATTCACTTTCTTGTAGTTGCTTTTGTATATCATTAGCAATCACTTTTCCGATGGCATCCTGCATCTCTTCGGCAGTTTGTCGAGAGGTGTAACTTGCATTCTGTCCGATCCGCAACTTATCCACGGTTTGAACGCCTTGCAATTTCAGGAATTTCAGGAGTGATTCATATTTTCGTGTGGCAATGTCCTCCTTTGCCAACCAATAAACCGACTGCATTGCCGATATAATCCCTTGATCGTTTTCTGACAGAGCTCGATTGACGGCGGTGTCGAAACTTCTACGCAAGGCGACTTCTTCAATTGCTTGCAAGTGATCACTACCGCGCATATGGCGGTCTAATGTTGATGTACGGAAATTTTCACATCCAGATTGTTCAGTAAACGTATTTTGCTTGCCAGTTTCACGACAAATCTTGCAATGCATATGTTTCTTTTCACTGTTGTATTCAAACCAGTTAGAACACTTTTCATTATTCCTCCAACTCTCTTGAAACTTTCGTTCCGTGGTTTTCTTTTTCTTCGACTCTGGTGGATCGCAATGTGTGTCACAATCAGATCGCGTCGAGTGTGAGTCATCACCCTGGGCAACAGACGGTGTTTGATCGTCATTGCGATCGCGATCGGTTGACAAACTCCGAGTTGGACTCGTGAAAAATGATGTAATTCGCTTTTGACGTCCTGCCATATTGAACTTGCCTACCGAAATGCCGTTCAACTGTCGATGCATGGCAATGGAATGGAATTTTCCGCGAACGAAAAACAAATGCATCAGTCGTCAATCAAATTTGTATCATTTTGTAACTCATTTGTTTCACAAAACAAACGTCAAGCGGCCGGACTACGATTGAATTTTGCAGAAGTAATTGTAGCAGTATGCGGTATCTGCCGCCAATCAGAGCTCTGTCGGACTACAAATCAAAGTAATATCAAGTGTACGGTTTTAATTAGCTCCGAAAATACGTAAATAAAAGCCTCAAAAGAATCATGCAAAACAAAGGTCGCCGTCAGTAATCTATCACTTGCAGACTACACCGTCACACAGTGGCTCAAGAGTGCGCCCGAGGTGACCCGCAGGACGCAAGAATGCGGGACAACAGGTCCCGTTTTGGGGACATTGTCGCAAGGGCGCGTCCTGGCGGCAACACTGTATTATTGTACCTTTGTCAATACCAGTGAATTTTGTGACCTCATACCCTCAGATACTTACAGATAATGTATCCAATTATCCATCATTGCTACCAAAGATGTTTTATACATCTTCAAAGTCAGTGACATCTCAAAAACTATAAAATAATAGCATTAATATATCCCCGTCCTCCCACAATTGACTCATCAAGCAAACTTTGCGCTCCATAATTTACTCGGCTCCGCCTTGTTATGCAAATTTTGCTTTCGTCCATTATAAGCTTGGAGGGGTACATTATTGCTTAGGTAAATAGACGATCTGCTATATTGTTTTTAAAAAGATAATAAATGACAATACAAACCATCAATTCACATTTAGCTTATCTTTTCAATGTTTTTCCACAAAGTGGACACTGTAAAGAAAAATTCTGTAAGTTTACGTTGCCGCAGGAAGGACAATTCAAAACCGGCGTCACACTTTTATTCAAAACAGCTCTGAAATGTAATATATGCGTAATAAATTCTATAGGAGTCAGCATGCCGTCGCAATGAACGGAATGTAAAGTGCTGTGTCTATTATGGGTTACCATTTGTGATAAGTCTTAAGCTATGTCGGAACTAGTGTCGGCTCCCCGCCCGCCCGCACCATGTGTTGTAATGGATACCGCTTATGGTCACATTCATGATGGAAAATATGTTGGCCAAATGTGCTCTACCCTTACTCTATCCTAGACTACCTTGGATCCTTAGGGCTACTGTTTTACACAAAAATTCCACGGACAAAATGTCGGCTACACGTCGGCTACCCTCCGCTACCGTGTGTCTTATGGACACATCGAATCTGTCTCCTCAAAACAATATTTTATATTAGTGGAAGTAATGTTTGAAACTTCTCCGCTACCCTCCGCTACCTGGTGTTCTATGCGCTACCGATTTTGAGCACATTCTGGATGGGAAAAGTGTCCGCTACCCTCCGCTACCTTGTGTTCTATGCGCTACCGATTTTGAACATATTCTGGACGGGAAAAAATGTCCGCTACCCTCCGCTACCTTGTCTCCTATGGGCTACCGATTTCGACGCCTGCAAATTATCTTTTTGTGAAAATAATGTCTAAAACTGGTCGGCTACCCGTCCGCTACCCTCCGCTACCTGGTGTTCTATGGGCTACCGATTTTGAACATATTGTTGATGGCAAAAAATATCCGCTACCCTCCACTACCTTGTCTCCTATGCGCTACCAATTTTGAGCACATTCTGGCAGGAAAAAACGTCCGCTACCCATCCGCTACCCTCCGCTACCTTGTCTCCTATGGGCTACTGATTTTGACTCCTCCAAACAATCTTTTAGTGAAAATAAAGTCTAAAACTTGTCCGCTACCCGTCGCTACCCTCCGCTACCTGATGTTCTATGCGCTACCGATTTTGAGCAAGTTCTGGATGCCAAAAAATATCCGCTACCCTCCGCTACCTTGTCTCCTATGCGCTACCAATTTTGAGCACATTCTGGCAGGAAAAAACGTCCGCTACCCATCCGCTACCCTCCGCTGCCTTGTCTCCTATGGGCTACTGATTTTGACTCCTCCAAACAATCTTTTAGTGAAAATAAAGTCTAAAACTTGTCCGCTACCCGTCGCTACCCTCCGCTACCTGATGTTCTATGCGCTACCGATTTTGAGCAAGTTCTGGATGCCAAAAATATCCGCTACCCTCCGCTACCTTGTCTCCTATGCGCTACCAATTTTGAGCACATTCTGGCAGGAAAAAACGTCCGCTACCCATCCGCTACCCTCCGCTACCTTGTCTCCTATGGGCTACTGATTTTGACTCCTCCAAACAATCTTTTAGTGAAAATAAAGTCTAAAACTTGTCCGCTACCCGTCGCTACCCTCCGCTACCTGATGTTCTATGCGCTACCGATTTTGAGCAAGTTCTGGATGGCAAAAAATATCCGCTACCCTCCGCTACCTTGTCTCCTATGCGCTACCAATTTTGAGCACATTCTGGCAGGAAAAAACGTCCGCTCCCCATCCGCTACCCTCCGCTACCTTGTCTCCTATGGACTACCGATTTCGACGCCTGCAAATTATCTTTTTGTGAAAATAATGTCTAAAACTGGTCGGCTACCCGTCCACTACCCTCCGATACCTGGTGTTGTATGGGCTACCGATTTTGAACATATTGTTGATGGCAAAAAATATCCGCTACCCTCCACTACCTTGTCTCCTATGCGCTACCAATTTTGAGCACATTCTGGCAGGAAAAAACGTCCGCTCCCCATCCGCTACCCTCCGCTACCTTGTCTCCTATGGGCTACCGATTTCGACGCCTGCAAATTATCTTTTTGTGAAAATAATGTCTAAAACTGGTCGGCTACCCGTCCGCTACCCTCCGATACCTGGTGTTCTATGGGCTACCGATTTTGAACATATTGTTGATGGCAAAAAATATCCGCTACCCTCCGCTACCTTGTCTCCTATGCGCTACCAATTTTGAGCACATTCTGGCAGGAAAAAACGTCCGCTCCCCATCCGCTACCCTCCGCTACCTTGTCTCCTATGGGCTACTGATTTTGACTCCTCCAAAACAATCTTTTAGTGAAAATAAAGTCTAAAACTTGTGCGCTACCTGTCGCTACCCTCCGCTACCTGGTGTTCTATGGGCTACCGATTTCGTGCATATTCTGGATGGGAAAAATGTCCGCTACCTCATAATGCTCAATAAATCTGTAAATGTAATTATATTCCTTTAAGAATTTTGGGCACGCATCGTAACCGACACCAATTTATTTGATTACAAATGCTGCACATTTCATTTTACTGGTTTTATAGACAATTTGAAAGAAGGTACTCATTTATAAAAAAGTTACGGCTTTCCATAATGTCAAGTGGAAGATTGAGAAAAAAGTCCGGCTTTTCTATTACATAATACAATCGTTAAAACTTGTACCAGCGCACTAATACATTACGGCTTGTTATCTATTTATTTCAAGATTATTTGGTTTCCGCTACCCCCGATACCGATCGATACGTAGCAGAGACCTCGGCGAAAAAAAATTGTGCCCCGAATCCTGCATTGTATAATGGACCCACAGCTAAATCAGGATATTCTCCGATTCCTCGAGTCAATTGGAAAGTTTGCTGTCAATGCACAGTCACCTGTGGTGTATTCCGCTTTGCGTCTATAGGCCTATATGCGCCCCATAGACGTGTGTACATATGCCTGAGAAGAGGCAAGCCGCATATGTACACACGTCTATGGGCCCGCAGAGCGGAATACACCACAGGTGACTGTGGTCAATGTCAGTCCTAAGCAGTGCCCACGAGCTATAGGCCTACGCTCACGGTTTCTTCGGTATCCGGTTACCTTACATCAAAGTTTGAAAGTGAAATCGATTTGACAAAGTGTTAGACATGGAATGCAGGCGAATTTTTTCACCTTTTGATCATCAAGCTGTGGGCTTTAATTTAAACTTTAAACTTAAGCTTAGTCAGAAGTCGGTTGAAATTATGCCCAGATTGCTTCTTTTACCCACTTTCATAAACGATAAGTCAATAATCTTTCTAAATTGAAAAGGAAACGTAACAAACGCGATGAACGGTACGAGTAGATGACATATACTCTACTCTACTCTAGGTAAGTTACTTCGGGGTTTATCGCTAAGCACCTGGCTCAACTCGGGGTCTCATGCTTGTTCTCCATACATCCAATCATCAGCTTTACAATTTATGTATTGTGTTCCATGATTTGTTCGTTTACTTCGCCGACATTGTATCAGCTGCTCTGATTCGCTAAAAGTTTTAACGCAGTTAATTAGCATAGCCTTTCACAAAGGCATCGTGAAGTTCATATCGTCGCCGATCCGATGTATGCAAGAGATAAATGCTAGCACTCAATGAATTTTTGGGTTCGAGAAAGAAATCAAAGCAAACAGACAAGTCGATACCCATGCTATTCTTATGCATGTGTCCATATACATCGTATACATTGCCTGTACACAGTCAATTCTGTGACGATTTAGTGAATGAGCTAAGCCGATCTTCATCGGTCGTACATGATTTGCTTTCGTAATCCGTTGTTCAACAACTTAACCCTTTGAGTGCTGTAATTTTTACCACTAAAATTTTAGTGCAACATTTTAACAAATTTTATAAATTTTTCTGCAATTAATTTGATAATTTTGGACCAAATGGACATCACATTTCATTGGCCACAGATTTTTATCAAAATTATGGCAAAAATCTGAAAAAATTCGACTGGGGTACATTTCATAAAGGCGACAAAAGTTGACTTTGGCGCTCAAAGGGTAATACTTTATTTAAAGAGATCCCGACACCTACAGACCAGAATGATAGTTACTGTTGCTATGGGGTGCAAACACTTAAAGATTACAAGGGGGTGTTTCATCGCAAATAGTAACTGTCAAGCTAGCCTCAGATTCGTAGTCAAGCATTTGGATCGCCCCTCCCTGCTTTCTCCCACGTTTTGTCACTATTTCCATGTAAAAGATAACAGTAGCACGCAAGTTTTTGTTTTCAGATGCTAATGGGCATGGGGACATAAATCTAATCCCAAGTGACATATTTTTCGACGTGGTACACTTATCACTTTACTGTCTACTCAGGAAGTCTTCGTGTTGTATTGAATTTTAAAGGGGCAAAGTCGGCCATTTTTCATGAATTTCGTTTGATAAGAGATAGGCCTACTATTTATATTGTTTGACATGTTGAAAGGTATCGTGTCTAAAACGGGGGTCGAATATATGCATGGTCACCCATACATTTAGTATCTTTCAACATGTCAAACAGCTTAGTAGTATCAAAAAAAAATCAAGAAAAATGGCCGACTTTGTCCCTTTAAGTCCGTTAAAACAGTTTCGCTTCTGTGTGATATCTCATCAGAGAAAGTCCGCTTTACTCACCGTGAACTTGGGTCGGTTGTCTACCAGACTATATGTCTTCTTTCTATCGTCAAAATGACATTTTCTAAAGATTGTCTTCATCGCCCAAAATCTCCTGCCATCTCTCCTCTTTTCCTTCTCGGCATCATTGGCATTATCGTGATGATAGTCATGTCAGCATCACTCGACAGTGTCATAAAATACACATAGAATTAATATTGGACAATTCTGTACAACTGGTTAACTTGGAAACTTTGCATGCTCCAAGTTCTCGACCTATGGTGATCTGCTCGTGCGACCACGTAGGCCTTTAGGCCAAATAAAAATACATGTATGTGTGTTTCCTGTAACATGCCTCTGAAAAATAGGGGAGGTAGGTCGGAGGTTATGTATTTTTTGTTTTTATGTTGTCGAATAAAAGCCATATAATACTGTAAAGTGTAGACAATGTACTTAATTTTTTTTAAGTTTAGGATCGGTGGGTTTTTGTAGGGTCAGTCGGGTTGCTGGACACACACATATCGTTATTTGGCCTATTTTACCCTCCCTAAAATGGAGACAGTTTACGTGCGAGAAGGGTTAAAAAGACCACTCCCTTTATATCTGTGTATCCTATTTTACACGTCACACGAGCCGTATGAAATAGAAAATTCTTGAAACGTTTGATTGCGGCCGACAGAGTGACGTTTGTAAACAATGCAAAGAAAGCAATAGGAGCAATAACGTAAACCACGTCTTAGCCGAAACCGCGACTTACCCGAAACTGCGACTTAGCGAGGGTCCACTATATTGCAGCCTCCAGAATTGCAAGCAGCTGACATATGATCCAGAGAAACATTCGTAGTCGCCTATACATTCTTTGAGCATGACTCGTGTAATAGCATCACAAAATTGTTCTTCTTATAAGATACTGAGGACAATAGCTATAATTTTTGCGACTAGTTTCATCATTACACGTTTTTGTTGTTTCTCGCAAAATGTTGAAATACAGCGTATTGTACCGTAGTCACTGTAACGTTGAATATGTAAAAACTAGCATCCGGACATTACACAATGCATATACAGATGCCAGGGCTCGAAATTAACTATTTTCCCTGGTTGTCCCATTGGGCTACCATTTTCTGAAGTTTGTAGCCCAGCGACAAGGTCTGGTAGCCCATGCGTGAATAAGAGGTTTTTTTGTAAAGGATATTTTTATTTATATCTAGACAATGAACGATTTATTTTGGATGACTCTATCCAGTAAGTGAATTTTCTAGTCTTTTAACATCAATACCTGCAGATCATAGCCTTAGGAGAACGTTATAGCATGTGTAGTGGACAACGGTGACGCCTCAAAGTTTGACGACCTATTCACACATACCCAGAGCCTATATGCAAATTTTGATGTTCGCAATGACAACGACTTTTCACTCAGCATGTGTGAACATAACATGGCTAAAATATATTGGCTATGAATTTCAGGATGACAACTTGGTACGGTCATGTTCCTATAACTTTCGTGGCAATTTTGACTATATTTCCCCACCATATCATGGGATGATCTCGTACACTTCGGAAAGCGAATTTTTTGGGAGGCCCGACAGGTTTTTCCTTGCAATTTGAATATTTTTTGTTTAATTGTGATTGATAAATTGTGATTAAATAACTATGAAAATGAATTTTCATTGGCCATCATTTCCCGAGCCTGTTATCCAAGTACATCAGTTCAGATAATGATATTTTATTGAAAGTTTGTTGCAACAAAGTCGACATGTCCTTTCTCTGTCCAGTTGGTTGGGTTGATTGTATGAGTGTTGGTCATCTCACAGCGATCAACATCATGTCGCCCACTAAGTAATTTCATGTCCTAGGCGTTGGTAGTCCGTGTGGGCTACCATTTCATTCGTTTTGGTAGCCCCAGGGAAAATTTGGTAGTCTGTGGACGCGGGACTACCGCTAATTTCGAGCCCTGGATGCTGTATAACCAGTTGCACCACATGCATTCCGATATGATTTAGGTAGATGAACTGGAAACTGTGATTTACAGACCGTGCAAACATACTGGAAACCTAACAAAAGTTCAAGGTAAATGGCACTTGGAGTTTCGATGTGTGGAAAACATCGTCATGTACATAGACAGCAACTCACTGTTTTAAATAATGCATCAGAAGGATGTTTGCTGATACCGAAAATATAGAAACATTACAATTATGTATAACTAACAAATTGACTGATGGTTGAATTCGAAGTTTAAAATTAATAAAACGGTACCTGAAATCAAGTTATAATAATAGCTACCATTTTCTGTGTAGACGTCGGAAAATCCGAACTATTTGAGACCGTGAGCTACCTTGTGAATACGCTCACTTTTGATATGGAAGAATTAATCCACACATTCGATTTTTATTGCCTTTAACATTATTAAATTTGTATGCGAGATATATTCCGCAAAATATCAGATGATGATTTCATTATAACACACATGCAGTGCTTTTCGACGCCACTGACGTAATATTTTGATAATTTAAATTACAGTGAACCCTGGAGTGAAACAAATACAGGGTACCTTCGGTAGATATGAAAAGACTGCGAAATGATAAAATATTATTAAGATTTTGTTTCCTTTAACATTCTCAGATCTGTCTACTAGCAATATTACATGAATGTCAGATGACGAGATCAGAATAGCACCATGCAGTAGTCTCGACGCAATTGAAAGTCATGATATTTTCACAATTTAAATATATTTATGACGGTGAACTCTTGAGTGAAATATTTGCAGGTTACCTGTAGTCTTTGATTGTGACTGAGGCATTTGTGCCAATAACTGACATTCGTTAATCTCAGAGAGGTGACAGAAACAAATAAATGCACCTGTATTTCATTTTAATTATGCAAGAACACTGATAATTTTAGTGGTCGAGTTACGACGCAGTTATTCGTTTCCACTTGCCAACTTGACACGAAATGCGAAAAAGTTGCGCAATACGAGAATTCAGTAAATTCTCGATTGGATTCAAACCCACAACCTATGGTAAAAACATTAGCGGTCAAAACCGCTCGGGTATATTATCCCCGGGCTCTCATGACGCGCCGGGGCGCTCAATTTTTATGAGAGGTATTGCAGAGCGAAATCCGGGAAGGGTCAGCTTAATCGGGCAATCAAATGAGGGATTCATTCTTTTTCACAAGACATAGAGGAAGGTCGTAAAAGTGTTTGAATGCAAACAGAGATCATCACATTAGCAAATGATTACGTTTATCATTTTGATCAGATTGAAAGTATTAAAACTAATGAGGCCAAAGACATTAAGAAAAAAAATCTGCACTGCGCAGAAAAAGAACGTTCCCTCATAATCAAAATTTTCATTAGAATTCCATCGTGAATGAATACATTGGTAGTCTATGGACAATGGAGAGTTTACACCCATAATTTCATGCATGTTACAAGACATAATGATAACTTGTTTTGGATTTATGCATGCCCGTATCTTCAGGTTCTCGACATTGTAAAATATTCTTCAGACAAAAGCGGGTCCCCTCTTCCTTTTTAAAGGTTTTGTGTCGTGGGGCTGCTCAGACCGATAGAGTTTCGAAGATAATTTTAATCTTCACAAGAAGTCAGGTAATTTCTTATTTTTTATATTTTATATATTACAATAATGAGCACCTTTTCCTTGGTTGACATGAGGCCTTTCCTTTTTTCAGTAAATATACATATTTACAAGAATATTGTCCCTTTTTCACAGAGCCGAAAAATCACCACCAACGTTGCATCATTAATTGACGCTCTAGCCCTCGGGTATTAATTCGATTCATTTATTTCTACACAGTATATGTCAAGAGATGACATAAAACACAACTGAGGGAGTACCATGAAGACTCAACAGAAACGGTTGAGGCTGCGTTTACAAAAATCGCGATTGAAATCTTTTTTCAGATCCCCTCAATGCTCGGACAAATTTTCAAGTCCCCTGCCTATTAAGATCAAATTTTTCATATAGCCGCATATATATGAGGAATGCAAGCAAAACACAAACAAACAAACAAACAAACAAGCAAACAAACAAACAAACAAACACGACTTAGATGCTAGTAGCTACTTATGTTTTACAAACCTGACAATACTAGAAGGCTAAATTTAAATTATTCCATCAAATAAACATTATTACCTCGAAATTTTCGGTGTAATAGTGGAAAATTTTGTAGAAAATAAATGATTCAATTCAGTCACACATATTTGTTTTTATTTCGATTAGAGACTTTACTGTTCATTTGACTTTTCCATATTATAAGCTTACATCATAATTCCCCGCGATAACCTAAAAATTAGGTTGTCATCTCTTAAATTATGAAGTCAGCTTTCCTGTATAAAATGGCAGTAGAAGACACCAATACCTTGCCATCAAACATAGGTCAGGTTATTTCAATTACTAGAGTCAATTTTGATTTATTTAACGAGATTTCTTTATGTTATTTACTGTTTTTGTTTTGAAATTATGAAAATAGGCCTGGGGCTCCACAGTCTTTATACGCATTGAAAACTAAATTAACGTAGATTCAAATTCCTACGATGATTAGGGCCAACCAAAGTGCATGTATATTTTGTGATTAATAGAACACATATTCCCCTATTATGGCAATATTATAGATTTTTACTAATACAAGAACAATGAGGAAAATGGGAAAGGGGAGACGAAGAAAGTGCCAACAAACAACTAGTCGAAGTCTATCCCGGTTTACAGTATTAATCTCGAACTGAGGAATCAGGCAAAACTGTTCACACAAAAATAAAAGTAACAAAATAAATCCGAAATATAGATCAATAAGTGGATTACATACATAGGGAAATACATAAACAGAGGAGAAAAAAAGAACAACGTGCAAAAAATGCAAATTGAGAATTTCATATTTGCAGAAGAGATCTTTCAGTGAGTTTCCGCTCTTCTTTTAGACATAGTGTACAAAGTTAACACAGTCTCTGAAGTTCAAAAGTTTCGTGTACCTGATAATGGGTATTCCTCAGAATTTTCTGGCAAAGAACCAGAGGCGGCTAGTGAATGTTTATCACCGGAATAAATGCTGAGTACAGATATGTATCACTAGTGGAAAACAATACATTTTTCCTATAATTTATTTACTGGTAACGAAGCAGCCTGCAGTGCAGTAGCTGTAGTTATTTATATATAGTTTATTTCAAGTGGTGGGCCCTCTGCCCATCACACAAAGAGAGTTAGATTTTCTCAGAGAGAAAATAATTACAAAAGTAAATCATCAGAAACCTAAATATATTTAGATACATCACTTCTGTTGTCTATTCTGTACAAAGAAATCTCTTTTTAAACGATTTGTGAACAAAAACTCATAACGTGTACTGTACTGGTTGATTTTTACATGCCAATAGGCAAAACATTTATCCTCGGTAGGAAAATACTGGTATCTTTGCGGAATCAACTCAGGCCTCTGTCTGGACCTCTGCCCCATTTCTACCGATGGCTGCACAGCTAACGAAAATAGGGTCAGGTACGGGCTATTATTGTAAGCATGGCTGTCATTGGTCAACTGTAAGAGCCCAGTGATTCCATTGAAATTGTTACCAATTTGGAGTTACCTTCGAATTTAGATTTCGTTTGCCCATTTGGTAATTTTGCACCACATATGAAATTGCTCTAATAGAGCTACAAGAACCACCCTGGCATTAAATTTTAATTTGTCGATTTCCTGAGTGGAAAAGTCACGAAGTGTAAAGAAATCTTTGTCTAAGCCTCCATAAAAATGATTGTCAGACTACATTCAATTCATCCATGCCATAAAAAAACTTGGGCGATAAGTACATATAGGTTTTGACAAAATCAGAGTGATGGGTTTACTTTCGGATTTGTCATTCAAAATGTATTAATGTGTTATTTTAAAATTCTAGTATAAGATGGAATATGCATCGGGGACAGATTCAGACTCTCAAACTGTTTTCATACTTTTACTTGAGGGTGCTCATTTCGAAGCTCTGGGAGTAAAGACTACTTATTATCATATCGTCTTAGTCCTGTGAAAGTCGACAATTCTATTATTACGACATAAATGACAAGGAAATGCGGCCATTTCTGAATTTCAAATTTCAGTCACTTTTAGAAAGTGTGTCGTGCTAGTTCCCAGATATTTATCTTTGATTTCAAAAGAGAAAGGTTCGAGGTTTTTGAGAGGAAAACTTTGAGCTAAGATAAATCTTTCCGCTCAAACATTATTTAGATTGGTGATGAGCATACACAATTATTTCTCTGTGGTGACTAAATCCGATGAGTCTCCAATTTGATCCAGCATTTAAACAACTGAAAGATACTTTAAAGTGTACCACTGAACTAAGGAGCGCCAAAGGGATTGGTACTCAGAAAGCGACGAGAAGACTGACATGCCGAAATTAGTCGATGAGGAGAAAGTTTGGAGCGAGCAATCGATTGGTGATATACATTTTAAACATTGCTGATGTCCAGTCGTGCTATTTATGAGAAGGTGAAGATAGGGGGCGCACATGGATTGACGGCTTTGCCAAGTATGAGAAAAGTAATACGCTGGTATTTTGAAAAAGGATTCCTTGAGGCAGTCATGTAGTCATGTTGTATCTGGATAATTTTTGTCCAACAATTTTTTGCAACCAAAGCGCATTAAATTATACTTTGTTCTTCTGTGCAATTCTCTCTGATATTTAGACCACCTGTGCTAGCTCCTAAATCATGCCGTACAATATCAAGATATTGCATGGCACTCGTGCAATATTCACATCAGACCAGTGCAACATGTAGAATATGTGGGTGACATAATACAGAGGAGAGAATGACAGAACAGAGAGTCTATGTACCTGTAGTGATGTAAATAAAAATACTGGTTTCATGGAAATTGCGTCGTACCTTCTTCCTTAGTAGAATATATCAACTGTTTGATAGAAAACTACGCGCAATCATCAAACGAAATGTTTCACGATAGCATATATTCAATGCCAGAGTACCGTTTATTCTACACACATCTTCACTGCATCTCCTGTGGTACATTAATGTTGTGGTTGACAGTACCTAACTTAGATATCAATCTGTTGGTCAACGTCGACAGTCAAAGAGTCTGTGAAAATGGGGGAATAACGAGTTGTACAACAGTCGCTATATCTAAATGTGTTCTTACTGTTTCTTGGACTACTCATGGCTTTCCAACGTTATAGTTTCATTCAAAGGATCATACAAATAGAAAATATGAACTGAAAATGGTCCCGTTTTTCATAAAATATTGCAATTGCAATTGAGACAGGTCAAATTATGTAAGTCCCCACAAGCACATGTTTACAGAAATACTACTGCAAGAAGAGTCCAAGACTCTAAGTATCTCAGAGCAAGCCCGTGCATATCGGGCTGTGTTCATTTTAATGAGTTTTAGCAAGTAAAAAACACAGCACTTCATGTCAAGAGAAGAATATGAGAATCCTCTGATGTGTTTTTGGCGTTGACTAAAATTTTACACGTAACCGTATGCTAGGTCAGCCCTGTAATAAATTTTATTTAAAGTATCTACTGCAGCATCAAAATGGCCGCCATCTCTATGTTAACTCAGTGGAGGAAAAATAAATTTCGATTTTCAAACAAGAAGGTGAAACGTTTTTCTGACACAAAAAGCTTTAAACTGACCCTTACAAGTGGTAGATCAGAAAAGCACTGTGAAAGTTTGAGAGTCCGAGTATTTGTCCCCAGGGCGCACCCTACCTTATAGGCAATCTGATTAAAATCTGATGTAGGATGGTCATTTTCCACTTTTGCTCGGCTTCTAAGAAAATTCCACTGCAAGTCCAAATCAGTCTTAATATCCCAGCAATTAGCTTGAAAAGCTCAACCTCATAATCATCATTGCACCTACTTTAACCCTTTCACCACCATGGTTTAGCCTAAACGCAGTGTTATCAATGGTAGTTGTGGCCCTGTTTACAGGGAATCGGAGGTGAACAAGTTAAATGTGAAGGGATAGACAGTTTAAGAGAAGAATTTCACGACCAAAAATGCCAAAAATTGCCCAAAAAACAAATATGCAAATTTCACCATGATTTCAAGTGATCCTAATTTGGTTATCCTTAGGACATTGTAAACCAAATTTCAAAGCAATAGGACCTGTGGTTTCAGATAATGTTTTGTCAAGCCCATGTGGCCTAAGGTACTTTATAACAAAGTATGACAATGATCAGATGGGCAGTTCCCGAGTTCTTGATTTTTGACCAATTTTACAGGTTTTTTACCACATTTCAAATGTTTACGATGCTGACGTGTACATTTTAAAAATGGACTTGACTTCTCAAGATTTTGCTGTGGACGGACATATATGTATACATGTACATACATAAATACAGTACATACATATAAACAGTACATACATACAAGTACATAGATACAGTTCGAACCCTGATTGAGACCACCGCGCCTCCATGTACATTGTATAAGTACAGGTACAGATATAAAGTACACGTACACAAGCGATTCTGTCTGTTGCCACCCCGCTAGGTGACTGAATACAACCCGCTGAGGATCCGAACCCTGATTCAGACCACCGCGCGCACATGTAAATGTAAAAGTACAGGCAGGTACAGTTATAACTACAAGTGAACATGCGATTCTGTCTGTTGCCACCCCGCTAAGTGACCAGATCCCGCCTGGGTTCGAACCCTGATTCAGACAACCGCCTGTACATGTACATTGTATAAGTACAGGTACAGATACATAGTACAAGTAAACAATCGATTCTGTATCTCGTCACTCCACTAAGTGACTGAATGCCACATGTCGTGCGTTCGAACGCTGAATAAAACCATTGTACAGGTACTGACCAACAGCCACAGATAGTAATACAGGTACAAACGTACATACGTACAGAGAGACAGGCAGAGAGACAGAGACAGATACAGAGACAGACACAGAGACAGGCAGGCAGACAGACAGACAGACAGACAGATATGCAGAGAGAAAGACAGACAGACAGACATATATACATATAGAGAGAGACAGAGAGACAGACGACAGGTAGATAGACAGACATATAGACAGACATATAGACAGACAGATCGACAGATAGACAGACAGACAGACAGACAGACATTTCACAGCTATGAACCTCCCACAGAAGACCAACCTATCAATATAACCTTCTTCAATTTGATTCATTGAAATATCATTTGTCTCACAAAGCTTCCATAATTGCATCATTCTTATGAAAAACACCTTAGCCTGGAACAGCACAGTTATACTTTTCTCATAACAAAACCATTCACACACTGCAGGTAGCACGTGAATTTGGATGAATGACCTATGACATTTCACCTGTGTACCACTTTTGAAAGCATGGCCAAACGTACCAAAAATATGAAAATTTCGTCTTGAGTCACCAAGTCATTTTCAGGTCTCTCACTGGAACCTGCGCACCCAATTTGAAATTAATGACTTACACAGTTTCAAAGAAGAGTTTTGGACCAAAAATAACATCAAATTGCCCTAACATACGAATATGCAAATTCCACCATAACAATCGCTCATCTACATCTTATATGACATGGCTCTACCAAAAATCAGCTTAGCATGTGCAGTGGTTCGGGAGTTTTGATGTGGACGGACAGACATATAGATGTACATCTCACAGAGAGACTTTTTTATCAAATAACCTCCAAGTTGCCATATATGTATTGCAAGTGGGAGCTAATATAACCACCCTGGCATTAAATTTTAATTTGTCAATTTCCTGAGTGGAAAAATCACAAAGTGTAAAGAAATCTTTGTCTAAGCCTCCACTAAAAATGATTGTCAGACTACATTCAATTTATCCATGCCATAAAACACTTGGGCGATAAGTACATATAGGTGTTAACAAAATCAGAGTGATGGGTTTACTTTCGGATTTGTCATTCAAAATGTATTAAAGAAGACCTATCAATACTCCAGGAAACGAAGAAAAAGATAAATTGTGTAATGTGTCATTTTCAAATTCTAGTATAAGATGGAATGTGCATCGGGGACAGACTCAGACTCTCAAACTGTTTTCATACTTTTACTTGAGGGTGCTCATTTCGAAGCTCTGGGAGTAAAGACTACTTATTATCATATCGTCTTAGTCCAGTGAAAGTCGACAATTCTATTATTACGACATAAATTTCAAACTTCAGTCCCTTTTAGAAAGTGTGTCGTGCTAGTTCCCAGATATTAATCTTTGATTTCAAAAGAGAAAGGTTCGAGGTTTTTGAGAGGAAAACTTTGAGCTAAGATAAATCTTTCCGCTCAAACATTATTTAGATTGGTGATGAGCATACAAAATTATTTCTCTGTGGTGACTAAATCCGATGAGTCTCCAAATTGATCCAGCATTTAAACAACTGAAATATACTTTAAAGTGTACCACTGAACTAAGGAGCGCCAAAGGGATTGGTACTCAGAAAGCGACGAGAAGAGTGACATGCCGAAATTAGTCGATGAGGAGAAAGTTTGGAGCGAGCAATCGATTGGTGATATACATTTTAAACATTGCTGATGTCCAGTCGTGTTATTTATAGGAAGGTGAAGATAGGGGGCGCACATGGATTGACGGCTTTGCCAAGTATGAGAAAAGTAATACGCTGGTATTTTGAAAAAGGATTCCTTGAGGCAGTCATGTAGTCATGTTGTATCTGGATAATTTTTGTCCAACAATTTTTTGCAACCAAAGCGCATTAAATTATACTTTGTTCTTCTGTGCAATTCTCTCTGATATTTAGACCACCTGTGCTAGCTCCTAAATCATGCCGTACAATATCAAGATATTGCATGGCACTCGTGCAATATTCACATCAGACCAGTGCAACATGTAGAATATGTGGGTGACATAATACAGAGGAGAGAATGACAGAACAGAGAGTCTATGTACCTGTAGTATTGTAAATAAAAATACTGGTTTCATGGAAATTGCGTCGTACCTTCTTCCTTAGTAGAATATATCAACTGTTTGATAGAAAACTACGCGCAATCATCAAACGAAATGTTTCACGATAGCATATATTCAATGCCAGAGTACCGTTTATTCTAAACACATCTTCACTGCATCTCCTGTGGTACATTAACCCTTTTCCTGCCAAGTCCATATTTCACCACCAGGTCAAGATGGTTAAAATTAATGAAACACAACGTATTCAATATGATGTATTGTAACATAATACTGTACATTTGAAGGCTGTTGAAAACATAATACTGTAAAATTGATTTTTTTTGGACAAAAGATGCTATAACATACCAAGCCAAGCGGGTGAAAATACGTCATGTTTTGGCTCAATACCTCTTTTTACTGACTTGGCTGATGGGGAAGTGATACAGTTATTACTGTCTGGCAGGAAAAGGGTTAATTTTGTGGTTGACAGTACCTAACTTGGATATCAATCTGTTGGTCAACGTCGACAGTCAAAGAGTCTGTGAAAATGGGGGAATAACGAGTTGTACAACTGTCGCTATATCTAAATGTGTTCTTACTGTTTCTCGGACTACTCATGGCTTTCCAACGTTATAGTTTCATTCAAAGGATCATACAAATAGAAAATATGAACTGAAAATGGTCCCGTTTTTCATAAAATATTGAAATTGCAATTGAGACAGGTCAAATTATGTAAGTCCCCACAAGCACATGTTTACAGAAATACTACTGCAAGAAGAGTCCAAGACTCTAAGTATCTCAGAGCAAGCCCTTGCATATCGGGCTGTGTTCATTTTAATGAGTTTTAGCAAGTAAAAAACACAGCACTTCGTGTCAAGAGAAGAATGTGAGAATCCTCTGATGTGTTTTTGGCGTTGACTTAAATTTTATACGTAACCGTATGCTAGGTCACCCCTGTAATAAATTTTATTTAAAGTATCTACTGCAGCATCAAAATGGCCGCCATCTCTATGTTAACTCAGTGGAGGAAAAATAAATTTCGATTTTCAAACAAGAAGGTGAAACGTTTTTCTGACACAAAAAGCTTTAAACTGACCCTTACAAGTGGTAGATCAGAAAAGCACTGTTAAAGTTTGAGAGTCCGAGTATTTGTCCCCAGGGCGCATCCTACCTTATAGGCAATCTGATTAAAATCTGATTGAGGATGGTCATTTTCCACTTTTGCTCGGCTTCTAAGAAAATTCCACTGCAAGTCCAAATCAGTCTTAATATCCCAGCAATTAGCTTGAAAAGCTCAACCTCATAATCATCATTGCATCTACTTTAACCCTTTCACCACCATGGTTTGGCCTAAACGCAGTGTTATCAATGGTAGTTGTGGCCCTGTTTACAGGGAATCGGAGGTGAACAGGTTAAATGTGAAGGGATAGACAGTTTAAGAGAAGAGTTTCACGACCAAAAATGCCAAAACTTTGCCCAAAAATACAAATATGCAAATTTCACCATGATTTCAAGTGATCCTAATTTTGTTATCCTTAGGACATTGTAAACCGAATTTCAAAGCAATAGGACCTGTGGTTTCAGATAATGTTTTCTCAAACCCATGTGGCCTAAGGTACGTTATAACCAAGTATGACAATGATCAGATGGGCAGTTGCCGAGTTCTTGATTTTTGACCAATTTTACAGGTTTTTTACCACATTTCAAATGTTTACGATGCTGACATGTACATTTTAAAAATGGACTTGACTTCTCAAGATTTTGCTGTGGACGGACATATATGTATACACGTACATACATAAATACAGTACATACATATAAACAGTACATACATACAAGTACATAGATACAGTTCGAACCCTGATTGAGACCACCGCGCCTCCATGTACATTGTATAAGTACAGGTACAGATATAAAGTACACGTACACAAGCGATTCTGTCTGTTGCCATCCCGCTAGGTGACTTAATACAACCCGTTGAGGATCCGAACCCTGATTCAGACCACCGCGCGCACATGTAAATGTAAAAGTACAGGCAGGTACAGTTATAACTACAAGTGCACATGCGATTCTGTCTGTTGCCACCCCGCTAAGTGACTAGATCCCGCCTGGGTTCGAACCCTGATTCAGACAACCGCCTGTACATGTACATTGTATAAGTACAGGTACAGATATATAGTACAAGTAAACAATCGATTCTGTCTCTCGTCACTCCGCTAAGTGACTGAATGCCACATGTCGTGCGTTCGAACGCTGAATAAAACCATTGTACAGGTACTGACCAACAGGCACAGATAGTAATACAGGTACAAACGTACATACGTACAGAGAGACAGGCAGAGAGACAGAGACAGACAGAGACAGACACAGAGACAGACACAGAGACAGGCAGGCAGACAGACAGACAGACAGACAGACAGACAGGCATGCAGAGAGAAAGACAGACAGACAGACATATATACAGATAGAGAGAGACAGAGAGACAGACGACAGGTAGATAGACAGACATATAGACAGACAGACAGACAGACAGATAGACAGATAGACATACAGACAGACAGACAGACAGACAGACATTTCACAGCTATGAACCTCCCACAGAAGACCAACCTATCAATATAACCTTCTTCAATTTGATTCATTGAAATATCATTTGTCTCACAAAGCTTCCATAATTGCATCATTCTTATGAAAAACACCTTAGCCTGGAACAGCACAGTTATACTTTTCTCATAACAAAACCATTCACACACTGCAGGTAGCACGTGAATTTGGATGAATGACCTATGACATTTCACCTGTGTACCACTTTTGAAAGCATGGCCAAACGTACCAAAAATATGAAAATTTCGTCTTGAGTCACCAAGTCATCTTCAGGTCTCTCACTGGAACCTGCGCACCCAATTTGAAATTAATGACTTACACAGTTTCAAAGAAGAGTTTTGGACCAAAAATAACATCAAATTGCCCTAACATACGAATATGCAAATTCCACCATAACAATCGCTCATCTACATCTCATATGACATGGCTCTACCAAAAATCAGCTTAGCATGTGCAGTGGTTCGGGAGTTTTGATGTGGACGGACAGACATATAGATGTACATCTCACAGAGAGACTTTTTTTTCAAATAACCTCCAAGTTGCCATATATGTATCGCAAGTGGGAGCTAATATAACCACCCTGGCATTAAATTTTAACTTGTCAATTTCCTGAGTGGAAAAGTCACAAAGTGTAAAGAAATCTTTGTCTAAGCCTCCACTAAAAATAATTGTCAGACTACATTCAATTCATCCATGCCATAAAACACTTGGGCGATAAGTACATATAGGTTTTGACAAACTCAGAGTGATGGGTTTACTTTCGGATTTGTCATTCAAAATGTATTAAAGAAGACCTATCAATACTCCAGGAAACGAAGAAAAAGATAAATTGTGTAATGTGTCATTTTAAAATTCTAGTATAAGATGGAATGTGCATCGGGGACAGACTCAGACTCTCAAACTGTTTTCATACTTTTACTTGTGGGTGCTCATTTCGAAGCTCTGGGAGTAAAGACTACTTATTATCATATCGTCTTAGTCCAGTGAAAGTCGACAATTCTATTATTATGACATAAATGACAAGGAAATGCGGCCATTTTTGAATTTCAAACTTCAGTCACTTTTAGAAAGTGTGTCGTGCTAGTTCCCAGATATTTATTTTTGATTTCAAAAGAGAAAGGTTCAAGGTTTTGAGAGGAAAACTTTGAGCTAAGATAAATCTTTCCGCTCAAACATTATTTAGATTGGTGATGAGCATACAAAATTATTTCTCTGTGGTGACTAAATCCGATGAGTCTCCAAATTGATCCAGCATTTAAACAACTGAAATATACTTTAAAGTGTACCTCTGAACTAAGGAGCGCCAAAGGGATTGGTACTCAGAAAGCGACGAGAAGAGTGACATGCCGAAATTAGTCGACGAGGAGAAAGTTTGGAGCGAGCAATCGATTGGTGATATACATTTTGAACATTGCTGATGTCCAGTCGTGTTATTTATCGGAAGGTGAAGATACGGGGCGCACATGGATTGACGGCTTTGCCAAGTATGAGAAATGTAATACGCTGGTATTTTGAAAAAGGTTTCCTTGAGGCAGTCATGTAGTCATGTTGTATCTGGATAATTTTTGTCCAACAATTTTTTGCAACCAAAGCGCATTAAATTATACTTTGTTCTTCTGTGCAATTCTCTCTGATATTTAGACCACCTGTTCTAGCTCCTAAATCATGCCGTACAATATCAAGATATTGCACGGCACTCGTGCAATATTCACATCAGACCAGTGCAACATGTAGAATATGTGGGTGACATAATACAGAGGAGAGAATGACAGAACAGAGAGTCTATGTACCTGTAGTATTGTAAATAAAAATACTGGTTTCATGGAAATTGCGTCGTACCTTCTTCCTTAGTAGAATATATCAACTGTTTGATAGAAAACTACGCACAATCATCAAACGAAATGTTTCACGATAGCATATATTCAATGCCACAGTACGGTTTATTCTACACACATCTTCACTGCATCTCCTGTGGTACATTAATGTTGTGGTTGACAGTACCTAACTTGGATATCAATCTGTTGGTCAACGTCGACAGTCAAAGAGTCTGTGAAAATGGGGGAATAACGAATTGTACAACATTCGCTATATCTAAATGTGTTCTTACTGTTTCTCGGACTACTCATGGCTTTCCAACGTTATAGTTTCATTCAAAGGATCATACAAATAGAAAATATGAACTGAAAATGGTCCCGTTTTTCATAAAATATTGCAATTTCAATTGAGACAGGTCAAATTATGAAAGTCCCCACTATCACATGTTTACAGAAATACTACTGCCAGAAGAGTCCAAGACTCTAAGTATCTCAGAGCAAGCCCGTGCATATTGGGCTGTGTTCATTTTAATGAGTTTTAGCAAGAAAAAAACACAGCACTTCATGTCAAGAGAAGAATGTGAGAATCCTCTGATGTGTTTTTGGCGTTGACTTAAATTTTACACGTAACCGTATGCTAGGTCAGCCCTGTAATAAATTTTATTTAAAGTATGTACCGCAGCATCAAAATGGCTGCCATCTCTATGTTAACTCAGTGGAGGAAAAATAAATTTCGGTTTTCAAACAAGAAGGTGAAACGTTTTTCTGACACAAAAAGCTTTAAACTGACCCTTACAAGTGGTAGATCAGAAAAGCACTGTTAAAGTTTGAGAGTCCGAGTATTTGTCCCCAGGGCGCATCCTACCTTATAGGCAATCTGATTAAAATCTGATTTAGGATGGTCATTTTCCACTTTTGCTCGGCTTCTAAGAAAATTCCACTGCAAGTCCAAATCAGTCTTAATATCCCAGCAATTAGCTTGAAAAGCTCAACCTCATAATCATCATTGCATCTACTTTAACCCTTTCACCACCATGGTTTGCCTAAACGCAGTGTTATCAATGGTAGTTGTGGCCCTGTTTACAGGGAATCGGAGGTGAACAGGTTAAATGTGAAGGGATAGACAGTTTAAGAGAAGAGTTTCACGACCAAAAATGCCAAAAATTTGCCCAAAATACAAAATATGCAAATTTCACCATGATTTCAAGTGATCCTAATTTTGTTATCCTTGTAAGGACATTGTAAACCGAATTTCAAAGCAATAGGACCTGTGGTTTCAGATAATGTTTTCTCAAACCCATGTGGCCTAAGGTACTTTATAACCAAGTATGACAATGATCAGATCGGCAGTTCCCGAGTTCTTGATTTTTGACCAATTTTACAGGTTTTTTACCACATTTCAAATGTTTACGATGCTGACGTGTACATTTTAAAAATGGACTTGACTTCTCAAGATTTTGCTGTGGACGGACATATATGTATACATGTACATACATAAATACAGTACATACATATAAACAGTACATACATACAAGTACATAGATACAGTTCGAACCCTGATTGAGACCACCGCGCCTCCATGTACATTGTATAAGTACAGGTACAGATATAAAGTACACGTACACAAGCGATTCTGTCTGTTGCCACCCCGCTAGGTGACTAATACAACACGTTGAGGATCCGAACCCTGATTCAGACCACCGCGCGCACATGTAAATGTAAAAGTACAGGCAGGTACAGTTATAACTACAAGTGCACATGCGATTCTGTCTGTTGCCACCCCGCTAAGTGACTAGATCCCGCCTGGGTTCGAACCCTGATTCAGACAACCGCCTGTACATGTACATTGTATAAGTACAGGTACAGATATATAGTACAAGTAAACAATCGATTCTGTCTCTCGTCACTCCGCTAAGTGACTGAATGCCACATGTCGTGCGTTCGAACGCTGAATAAAACCATTGTACAGGTACTGACCAACAGGCACAGATAGTAATACAGGTACAAACGTACATACGTACAGAGAGACAGGCAGAGAGACAGAGACAGACAGAGACAGACACAGAGACAGACACAGAGACAGGCAGGCAGACAGACAGACAGACAGACAGACATGCAGAGAGAAAGACAGACAGACAGACATATATACAGATAGAGAGAGACAGAGAGACAGACGACAGGTAGATAGACAGACATATAGACAGACAGACAGACAGACAGATAGACAGATAGACATACAGACAGACAGACAGACAGACAGACATTTCACAGCTATGAACCTCCCACAGAAGACCAACCTATCAATATAATCTTCTTCAATTTGATTCATTGAAATATCATTTGTCTCACAAAGCTTCCATAATTGCATCATTCTTATGAAAACACCTTAGCCTGGAACAGCACAGTTATACTTTTCTCATAACAAAACCATTCACACACTGCAGGTAGCACGTGAATTTGGATGAATGACCTATGACATTTCACCTGTGTACCACTTTTGAAAGCATGGCCAAACGTACCAAAAATATGAAAATTTCGTCTTGAGTCACCAAGTCATCTTCAGGTCTCTCACTGGAACCTGCGCACACCAATTTGAAATTAATGACTTACACAGTTTCAAAGAAGAGTTTTGGACCAAAAATAACATCAAATTGCCCTAACATACGAATATGCAAATTCCACCATAACAATCGCTCATCTACATCTCATATGACATGGCTCTACCAAAAATCAGCTTAGCATGTGCAGTGGTTCGGGAGTTTTGATGTGGACGGACAGACATATAGATGTACATCTCACAGAGAGACTTTTTTTTCAAATAACCTCCAAGTTGCCATATATGTATCGCAAGTGGGAGCTAATATAACCACCCTGGCATTAAATTTTAACTTGTCAATTTCCTGAGTGGAAAAGTCACAAAGTGTAAAGAAATCTTTGTCTAAGCCTCCACTAAAAATAATTGTCAGACTACATTCAATTCATCCATGCCATAAAACACTTGGGCGATAAGTACATATAGGTTTTGAACAAACTCAGAGTGATGGGTTTACTTTCGGATTTGTCATTCAAAATGTATTAAAGAAGACCTATCAATACTCCAGGAAACGAAGAAAAAGATAAATTGTGTAATGTGTCATTTTAAAATTCTAGTATAAGATGGAATGTGCATCGGGGACAGACTCAGACTCTCAAACTGTTTTCATACTTTTACTTGTGGGTGCTCATTTCGAAGCTCTAGGAGTAAAGACTACTTATTATCATATCGTCTTAGTCCAGTGAAAGTCGACAATTCTATTATTATGACATAAATGACAAGGAAATGCGGCCATTTCTGAATTTCAAACTTCGGTCACTTTTAGAAAGTGTGTCGTGCTAGTTCCCAGATATTTATTTTTGATTTCAAAAGAGAAAGGTTCGAGGTTTTGAGAGGAAAACTTTGAGCTAAGATAAATCTTTCCGCTCAAACATTATTTAGATTGGTGATGAGCATACAAAATTATTTCTCTGTGGTGACTAAATCCGATGAGTCTCCAAATTGATCCAGCATTTAAACAACTGAAATATACTTTAAAGTGTACCTCTGAACTAAGGAGCGCCAAAGGGATTGGTACTCAGAAAGCGACGAGAAGAGTGACATGCCGAAATTAGTCGACGAGGAGAAAGTTTGGAGCGAGCAATCGATTGGTGATATACATTTTGAACATTGCTGATGTCCAGTCGTGTTATTTATCGGAAGGTGAAGATACGGGGCGCACATGGATTGACGGCTTTGCCAAGTATGAGAAAAGTAATACGCTGGTATTTTGAAAAAGGTTTCCTTGAGGCAGTCATGTAGTCATGTTGTATCTGGATAATTTTTGTCCAACAATTTTTTGCAACCAAAGCGCATTAAATTATACTTTGTTCTTCTGTGCAATTCTCTCTGATATTTAGACCACCTGTTCTAGCTCCTAAATCATGCCGTACAATATCAAGATATTGCATGGCACTCGTGCAATATTCACATCAGACCAGTGCAACATGTAGAATATGTGGGTGACATAATACAGAGGAGAGAATGACAGAACAGAGAGTCTATGTACCTGTAGTATTGTAAATAAAAATACTGGTTTCATGGAAATTGCGTCGTACCTTCTTCCTTAGTAGAATATATCAACTGTTTGATAGAAAACTACGCGCAATCATCAAACGAAATGTTTCACGATAGCATATATTCAATGCCAGAGTACGGTTTATTCTACACACATCTTCACTGCATCTCCTGTGGTACATTAATGTTGTGGTTGACAGTACCTAACTTGGATATCAATCTGTTGGTCAACGTCGACAGTCAAAGAGTCTGTGAAAATGGGGGAATAACGAATTGTACAACATTCGCTATATCTAAATGTGTTCTTACTGTTTCTCGGACTACTCATGGCTTTCCAACGTTATAGTTTCATTCAAAGGATCATACAAATAGAAAATATGAACTGAAAATGGTCCCGTTTTTCATAAAATATTGCAATTTCAATTGAGACAGGTCAAATTATGAAAGTCCCCACTATCACATGTTTACAGAAATACTACTGCCAGAAGAGTCCAAGACTCTAAGTATCTCAGAGCAAGCCCGTGCATATTGGGCTGTGTTCATTTTAATGAGTTTTAGCAAGAAAAAAACACAGCACTTCATGTCAAGAGAAGAATGTGAGAATCCTCTGATGTGTTTTTGGCGTTGACTTAAATTTTACACGTAACCGTATGCTAGGTCAGCCCTGTAATAAATTTTATTTAAAGTATGTACCGCAGCATCAAAATGGCCGCCATCTCTATGTTAACTCAGTGGAGGAAAAATAAATTTCGATTTTCAAACAAGAAGGTGAAACGTTTTTCTGACACAAAAAGCTTTAAACTGACCCTTACAAGTGGTAGATCAGAAAAGCACTGTTAAAGTTTGAGAGTCCGAGTATTTGTCCCCAGGGCGCATCCTACCTTATAGGCAATCTGATTAAAATCTGATTTAGGATGGTCATTTTCCACTTTTGCTCGGCTTCTAAGAAAATTCCACTGCAAGTCCAAATCAGTCTTAATATCCCAGCAATTAGCTTGAAAAGCTCAACCTCATAATCATCATTGCATCTACTTTAACCCTTTCACCACCATGGTTTGGCCTAAACGCAGTGTTATCAATGGTAGTTGTGGCCCTTTTTACAGGGAATCGGAGGTGAACAGGTTAAATGTGAAGGGATAGACAGTTTAAGAGAAGAGTTTCACGACCAAAAATGCCAAAAATTTGCCCAAAAATACAAATATGCAAATTTCACCATGATTTCAAGTGATCCTAATTTTGTTATCCTTGTAAGGACATTGTAAACCGAATTTCAAAGCAATAGGACCTGTGGTTTCAGATAATGTTTTGTCAAACCCATGTGGCCTAAGGTACTTTATAACCAAGTATGACAATGATCAGATCGGCAGTTCCCGAGTTCTTGATTTTTGACCAATTTTACAGGTTTTTTACCACATTTCAAATGTTTACGATGCTGACGTGTACATTTTAAAAATGGACTTGACTTCTCAAGATTTTGCTGTGGACGGACATATATGTATACATGTACATACATAAATACAGTACATACATATAAACAGTACATACATACAAGTACATAGATACAGTTCGAACCCTGATTGAGACCACCGCGCCTCCATGTACATTGTATAAGTACAGGTACAGATATAAAGTACACGTACACAAGCGATTCTGTCTGTTGCCACCCCGCTAGGTGACTGAATACAACCCGTTGAGGATCCGAACCCTGATTCAGACCACCGCGCGCACATGTAAATGTAAAAGTACAGGCAGGTACAGTTATAACTACAAGTGCACATGCGATTCTGTCTGTTGCCACCACCCCGCTAAGTGACTAGATCCCGCCTGGGTTCGAACCCTGATTCAGACAACCGCCTGTACATGTACATTGTATAAGTACAGGTACAGATATATAGTACAAGTAAACAATCGATTCTGTCTCTCGTCACTCCGCTAAGTGACTGAATGCCACATGTCGTGCGTTCGAACGCTAAAAAAACCATTGTACAGGTACTGACCAACAGGCACAGATAGTAATACAGGTACAAACGTACATACGTACAGAGAGACAGGCAGAGAGACAGAGACAGACAGAGACAGACACAGAGACAGACACAGAGACAGGCAGGCAGACAGACAGACAGACAGACAGACAGACAGACATGCAGAGAGAAAGACAGACAGACAGACATATATACAGATAGAGAGAGACAGAGAGACAGACGACAGGTAGATAGACAGACATATAGACATACATACAGACAGACAGATAGACAGATAGACATACAGACAGACAGACAGACAGACATTTCACAGCTATGAACCTCCCACAGAAGACCAACCTATCAATATAACCTTCTTCAATTTGATTCATTGAAATATCATTTGTCTCACAAAGCTTCCATAATTGCATCATTCTTATGAAAAACACCTTAGCCTGGAACAGCACAGTTATACTTTATTCATAACAAAACCATTGACACACTGCAGGTAGCACGTGAATTTGGATGAATGACCTATGACATTTCACCTGTGTACCACTTTTGAAAGCATGGCAAAATGTACCAAAAATATGAAAATTTCGTCTTGAGTCACAAAGTCATCTTCAGGTGTCTCACAGGAACCTGCGCACTCAATTTGAAATTAATGACATACACAGTTTCAAAGAAGAGTTTTGGACCAAAAATAACATCAAATTGCCCTAACATACGAATATGCAAATTCCACCATAACAATTGCTCATATACATCTCATATGACATGGCTCTACCAAAAATCAGCTTAGCATGTGCAGTGGTTCGGGAGTTTTGATGTGGACGGACAGACATATAGATGTACATCTCACAGAGAGACTTTTTTTTTCAAATAACCTCCAAGTTGCCATGTATGTATCGCAAGTGGGAGCTAATATAACCACCCTGGCATTAAATTTTAACTTGTCAATTTCCTGAGTGGAAAAATACAAAGTGTAAAGAAATCTTTGTCTAAGCCTCCACTCAAAAATGATTGTCAGACTACATTCAATTCATCCATGCCATAAAACACTTGGGCGATAAGTACATATAGGTGTTAACAAAATCAGAGTGATGGGTTTACTTTCGGATTTGTCATTCAAAATGTATTAAAGAAGACCTATCAATACTCCAGGAAACGAAGAAAAAGATAAATTGTGTAATGTGTCATTTTCAAATTCTAGTATAAGATGGAATGTGCATCGGGGACAGACTCAGACTCTCAAACTGTTTTCATACTTTTACTTGAGGGTGCTCATTTCGAAGCTCTGGGAGTAAAGACTACTTATTATCATATCGTCTTAGTCCAGTGAAAGTCGACAATTCTATTATTATGACATAAATGACAAGGAAATGCGGCCATTTCTGAATTTCAAACTTCAGTCACTTTTAGAAAGTGTGTCGAGCTAGTTCCCAGATATTTATTTTTGATTTCAAAAGAGAAAGGTTCGAGGTTTTGAGAGGAAAACTTTGAGCTAAGATAAATCTTTCCGCTCAAACATTATTTAGATTGGTGATGAGCATAAAAAATTATTTCTCTGTGGTGACTAAATCCGATGAGTCTCCAAATTGATCCAGCATTTAAACAACTGAAATATACTTTAAAGTGTACCACTGAACTAAGGAGCGCCAAAGGGATTGGTACTCAGAAAGCGACGAGAAGAGTGACATGCCGAAATTAGTCGATGAGGAGAAAGTTTGGAGCGAGCAATCGATTGGTGATATACATTTTAAACATTGCTGTTGTCCAGTCGTGTTATTTATAGGAAGGTGAAGATAGGGGGCGCACATGGATTGACGGCTTTGCCAAGTATGAGAAAAGTAATAGGCTGGTATTTTGAAAAAGGTTTCCTTGAGGCAGTCATGTAGTCATGTTGTATCTGGATAATTTTTGTCCAACAATTTTTTGCAACCAAAGCGCATTAAATTATACTTTGTTCTTCTGTGCAATTCTCTCTGATATTTAGACCACCTGTTCTAGCTCCTAAATCATGCCGTACAATATCAAGATATTGCACGGCACTCGTGCAATATTCACATCAGACCAGTGCAACATGTAGAATATGTGGGTGACATAATACAGAGGAGAGAATGACAGAACAGAGAGTCTATGTACCTGCAGTGTTGTAAATAAGAATACTGGTTTCATGGAAATTGCGTCGTACCTTCTATCTTAGTAGAATATATCAACTGTTTGATAGAAAACTACGCGCAATCATCAAACGAAATGTTTCACGATAGCATATATTCAATGCCACAGTACCGTTTATTCTACACACATCTTCATTGCATCTCCTGTGGTACATTAATGTTGTGGTTGACAGTACCTAACTTGGATATCAATCTGTATGTCATCGTCGATAGTCAAAGAGTCTGTGAAAATGGGGGAATAACGAATTGTACAACAGTCGCTATATCTAAATGTGTTCTTACTGTTTCTCAGACTACTCATGGCTTTCCAACGTTATAGTTTCATTCAAAGGATCATACAAATAGGAAATATGAACTGAAAATGGTCCCGTTTTTCATAAAATATTGCAATTGCAATTGCACCCTGTAATAAATTTTATTTAAAGTATCTACCGCAGCATGTTTATAAGAAATCTTAATATTTATATAGGAGATATTGTACAATTGATCGAGCACATTGTCCTGTACATTAATTCATAGTATTCATGTTCCAACAAAATTCATGAAGGGAGTGCAACTGCATACTATTATTAGATTTTATTACTACGCAAGTGTAAGTAAATTGAATAGGGAAGTGATCTAAACCATCTGACATGTCAACTCTGAAGTCATTGACATATTGAAACAAAGGCGTACTGAATATTGTACCATTACCAGTGCAACAGGTGAAATTTCCATGTGCACCGCCTTCGAATCCTCCATTAACTAAATGCACGTGTGGTCTTCAACGAATTCAATTAAGGAATACCCATGATTATTCGTTACTTCATCTCGAGATACCATTGGTGTATTAAACTCACCAATCTAATCTGTATGTTGATTTGTAACATTGTCTTCCTCTACAGCAAAATCATGTAAATTTCTTAATTTTGCCCAAAGCCAGAGTAGAAAATAATGAAATACCAAATGCAAAGATAGCATCAGCTAGACTCGTTCTCCACTTAGGAAAAAAAGTCTGGTTTATTCTCACCAGTGAACAACAAGTGTGGCTGATCTCAACAATGAGGATCGAGCCGGGGGATCGAGTCTGGTTGATTCTCACCAGTGAATGATGAGTATGATGCATTCTCAATGTGAAAATAGCCATTTTGACTGCGTTGGTGAGTATTAACAGCCTCAACGGTGAGAATGGTTGTCACACATGATTCTCACCAAGGAGTGCTTCTCTTACTGCCCACCAATGAGAATTGAAAAATTGTCACCGATTGCAATAAGACTAACAATAGATTCTCACTTATTGCGAGAAAGCGTCACTTTCTCGATCCTGATCAAAAAGCTAACAGAAAAAAAATCCAGTAAATCGGACAAATATTACATGTAATAATTACTATGCTTATAGAAGTGACGTTTGGGTTCCGGACCCCTGTTGTACAAGTTACTGACGTCCTATTATCATGATTGAAAACGAAAATCCCCTAATAGAGAGATCTATTTATACACTGTTACTGGTGCGTCTCGAAAGTAAAAGACTCAAACATTTGCTCCACCTTTCCTCGGGGAATATTTCAATTATTCTCCTACAAAATTGTAAATCTGGGGACACCGTGCAAAAATTTGGTACTTGAGAAACAAAATATCCAAGATTAACCTATATTTGAAATTCAAAATGGCCGCCATCTGTGTGTTCACTCAGTGGACGTATAGCACGAGATTTTGACAAATTCACGACATAAATGCACAAGCGAATGCAAGAAACAAGAAATTTAAGTAAATAGTTTTAATCGCTGTTGTACAAAGAATGGTAAACTGATTACTGGAAGGGAAGCTGACAACTAATTGAATACACAGGCAACGCCAAAACTTGTCAACCAGGACAAAATAAAGAAGTTTGCAGTTACTGGAAATGTTTCACGGATTATAGGAAAAATATTAATCACTCTTTAAGTCTAGTTTCTTCGGACACAAAAGTTTAAAGTAGAACAAGATACAACACAGGCGAATAGCTAATAAACAGAAAGCCAATAGACATGATAGTAGTTGTGCCGTGTATTTTGAAACATCGTTCCTCTTTACATTAGCTTCATGACATTTTGTCAGAAAAAAAATGTATCCCATAGTATACCTATATACCGAAACCCCGGCGGTGGCAGTCTCTGGACGGGTGGGTACCCACGCTCGTTAGCAGAGTTTGAAATGTACCCCTTTTCCCAGAATTTTTCTCTGAAAAACACCCCCTTTTTTGGGAAAATCTGGGAGAAAATCACTGCAAAAAACACCCCCTTTTTTCCGATATCTGGGAGATTTTACCTAAATGTTTGCCAAGACATTTGAATACCATTATTTACCAATTTCAAAGCAAGTGTGCTGACTCTTGGTGAAAAAGGAACACATAATACACTAGCTTAGCATGGGTTGACTTTGTGTTTGATGTGCACAGTAACAGACTGCCTTGTTCAATGTATGCTTAGTAACATAATGAAAACTTGAAATACAGTGATCGTTCAATGTTTTGTCTTCACCATATGTTCATCAGTCACACTCATATACAATCACTTTTCTGATCCATTTTGATCTTGTATTAGTTGATGGCTCTTGAGTTATTAGACATCATCCGTCATCTGTAGCTGCAAAAACAAAAAAATCCTTTTGTAGTAAAATCACTTGTAGCTAAGGGAAATTTGCCACCAGCTACAACCATTTCTTTCACTGAATTTCAGCAAAGATTGGATAAATAGTACTCTCCTGCTTTCATGTATCTATCTATCTAATACTGCAATCTCAACTGTTAATACAACTATATGTACTACAAAACACTACATGTAAATGTCAGTAAAATAAACCGGGTACAATCTACTGAATAACAGTTAATTCAACTAGAAATACTTCTTAGTACAAAACACCACATGCAACTTTTATTACAATAACCTGAACAGATAATCTACCAAATAAATGACAACCAACCCAAAGAGAAATACTACAACTACAAAACACCTCATGCAAGTGTTAGTACAATCTATAAAATGACAACTGGTTCAACTAGAAATAATGGTAGGCATTCTCATGTTGATTCTCTGACTTGAGTTGACCAGCGATGCCTTACAACTCGTAAGCTAGTAGCTATGGACCAAGCTGTGATATCGCAGTGGTGTTGTGGCGTCTATCGAACGCGCTCGGGTCAAGGGTCATCGCCACAGACCTTGGCCCCGAGAGCATTCGATAGACGCCACAGCAGCACTGGGCCGCTGCGATATCACAGCCACTATGGACCAAACAGCACAGCTAGCTACATTTTTGCTGCGGATCCGTAGCCCTACCACTCCCTTTGCTGGTTGTGTTGGGGGAGTCCCCCAACACAACCAGCAAAGAGTTAGTTACAACCAGCAAAGAGTAGTTACAATCACCTTCACGATGTGATGTACGGTTCTCCCGGGACGGTTCTGGAGTCCCCCCAACACAACCAGCAAAGAGAGTGGTAGGGCTACGGATCCGCAACAAGCTGTACATTAATTTATTAATTTATGCGTTTCGCTAAGTTTTGAAAAGACTTACTTGACTCGGAGAACTCACTTTCCAACATTTGAATCACTCCTGAATCACTGTGTGTACTCCAGGTACACATCCACAATAACCGCATCTCAAACTGTCATTTTCACTGACAAATTCCATGCAATTTCTGCACAGGTTTTGCATCTCCCGCGCAGAACACCTCTACCATCGGACCGCCATATTGCTAGTCATACAGGAGTTGTTTGTTGGATGTTGAATTAGCTATCTCCCCCCCCCCCCCCGGTAATACAGCGTATCAATTCATAAAACACAAGAACAAAGTTAACCATCACAGGGACGGCCACTGGATTTCTAAACAGCCAGAACATACTAAATTTTAATCGAACTGATTTGAGGGGTGGGCACGTAGTTACAATCACTTTCACGATGTGATGTACGGTTCTCCCGGGACGGTTCTGGATCATGGCTCGGGGGACCGCTGCTGGGTTTTACTCTCTCTAGTGAGAAAGCGTCTTGGGAGGAGAACCAGACCTATTCTCGGAGAGTGATCTGAAAAAGTGCCCCTTTTTTCGATTTCACGGACCTAGATGTCTCCGTGATTTCCGACTAAAATCACCCCCTTTTCCGCGAAATTTCTAACGAGCGTGCGTACCCGGCTGCTCCGAGACTGCCACCACCGGGACCGAAAGTCAGACCTTTAGCTCCGCTGGCTTGCCCAGAATTATATATGTGCATATTTAACTAGGTACAGGATGTGGCATCATAAAGTCTCCAATCATACAAAATACAAAGGGTGTAGCACTTGTGGTTACTGATTTATGGACATATATTTATAATTGAGGTCAAAGGTCATCGACGTCATGTGACGTTTTGTAAAAAAAATTGTATCCATAGTTGTACCTATAATACCTAAAATCAGACCTTTGGCTCTACTGGCTTGCCCAGAATTAGATATCTGCATATTTAATGAGGTACCGGATGTGGCGTCATAAAGTCTCCCATCATACCATATATGAAGGGTGCAGCATTTGTGGTTACTGAGTTATCAGTGCGGGTAATGGCAATATAGAGGATATTACGATAGACCAATCAGCAAACCTGCCGTCACCAACGTCATGAATAATTAACCATGCAAACCTAGGCTTGTTAATTGCAACGAGTTCAGAACTTTTCGGCTTGATTTCACCTGATATTTTTAACTCTCGGGAGATTTTAGATGTAGACGTTGAGCACATAATATTCAGTACAGTCGAGATGGTGACAGACACAAGTGGTTAGTACATCAAAAATTACTTCTTTGGATGGTTTTCCTGACAGGTACTGCTCCTACAAATCAGAATTTGACCCTTGTAAATCTACAGTAAAATATCTGTCGCCAAATATCACCTATTCTCGGTCAAATTTCAATTTAACCTTGCTATCTGTAGTATGAATAATGTTTCAAGCTTTCCAAAGATGGGTCAACTGTTCTCTCCGGTCATCGGAGCACGATGGAGCACGATTTTTTTGATCACCATGCATTTCCCAGTACGATTGACCATTTGCTGAGAAAAACGCACGCCGGATCAATCGCCGAGAAGTTAACCAAAAGCTGGGATAGAGAACGAAAGACGTCAAATAACTCTTTGTTGAACATGGTCAGTAGTAAAGAAACTCAGAAAACTATTTCTGAAGATAACCTTACAATTTTTAACACGGTAGAACGTCGCAAATTGACTCGGGCTAGGACAATTCTGGGTAACCAACAATCTCACTCGATCGGTGGATCTGTCAGGTCAGACCGCGATCTCAACATTACATTTCAAAACGAACCCTCGTAACCTTTAACCCTCGTTGCCTATACAGTACGTGATTGGTTCTTGTCTTAACCTTATTACATATACGGTACGTCATTGGCTCTTCCCAACTATCCTCTATATGGACATTACCTGGACTGGTTATGGACATATATATTTTTTAGGTCAAAGGTCAATTATTATAATTATTAATAAGGTACAGGAAGTGGTTGGTCGTATGACATTTTGTCAAAAAACTTTACTCCTATATTTATCCCTACGTAACAAAAATCAGACCAGCAACTCTATTGGGAAGCCT
Organism: Ptychodera flava; assembly: GCF_041260155.1. NCBI lineage: Eukaryota > Metazoa > Hemichordata > Enteropneusta > Ptychoderidae > Ptychodera > Ptychodera flava. Next base: position 30,093,470 of record NC_091941.1, on the reverse strand, counting down.
GGAATCAGAAATGTGCAAAATAAATGAGTTGCAGGAAGACGCCAAGGTCAAAAGTCAAGTGGCATCCACAAAATTGTGATATGCAATTTGGTCCTGTCAAATATACACTAGCATTCTCGGACTCTTACATAGGCCAGATAAGCAATTGCCACAGCTTAGCTGCATAGGTATAGGGAGGTCAAAGGTCACTGAAAATATTAAAAATAATACTTTACAAATCATCTTCACAAATCGGAAGAGCTTGATGTTTGGCATGAAGGAGCCTAGCCCTATGGTGTACAAAAATTTAGAACATAATTTGATTATTTGATTTTTATGCAAATAAAGTCATTTTTAAAGTTTATTTTCAATATGGCTGTCAGCTCACATGACCCTATGCTATGGTTATGTGATCAAAATTACTTGCTTGTGAGGAGTTTTACTTATGTGCAAAATTTGAAGTCTCTTGGATACAATGGTATTCGCGTGGCAGTTGCATTTAGAGGACGGGAGAATTAGAAGAAAATCATAATAATAGATATAACTGCAAAGCAGCAATGAAGGGTTTCGAGGAAATGAGTGAATGGTCACATAGTTATAACATTATAAAGAATGAGACGTTTAGCTTTATTGTAAAGCCCCGTAACTTGATAGGTGCACAATTGATGAGGTTCAGAATATTGCATCATATTGTCCTTATCCTACCAAGTATAAATATTATACCTCTTGTGGTTACTGAATAAAAGACAAAACCGTATATTTGAGGTCAAAGGTCATCGAGATCACGTGACATTTTGTAAAAAAAATTACCCCATATTCATCCCTATATACCGAAAATCAGACTTCTTGCTCAATTCGTTAGGCCAGAATTAGATATGTGCATAATTAATGGGATAGAAAATTGGTCGTCATAGGGGGACCTTGATACCGACTATGAAGGGTGTAGTACTTGTGGTGCCTTAGTTATGAATTGATACGTGTATTTGAGGTCAAAGGTCATTGAAGTAACATGAATATTTTGTCAAAAACGTTTTCTATGTCAGCTTTCCCTATGTACCAAAAATCAGACCTCTAGCTCAATTGGTTAGGCCAGAATTAGATATGTGCATAACTAATGAGGTACAGGAAGTGCTAAGTCATGTGACATTTTAGTCAAAAAACTTTGTTCACATAGTTATCCCTGTATACCAAAAATCAGACCTCCAGTCACATTGGCTTGCTGTGAATTAGATATGTGCATAATTAATGAGGTACAGGATGAGCTGTCATAAGGTGTCCCATCATAACAAATATGTAGGATGCAGCACTTGTGTTTACTGAGTTATGGACAAACATGTATATTTGAGGTCAAAGGTCATCGAGGTCATGAGACATTCTGTCAAAAAAATTGTATACAAAGTTATCCCTATATACCAAAAATCAGACCTCTAGCTCTATTTGCTTGCTTTGGATTAGATATGTACATAATAAATGAGGTAAGAAAATCATTGGTTATGTGACATTTTGTTGAAAAAGGTCAATTGGCATCCGCAAAATTTTGGTGTGAAATACGGGTCCCCTACTTGTCATTGTTCAATAGACACTAGCCCTCGCGGGGCTCTTACACAGGGCAGAATAAGCCCTTTGTTATAGCTCAGCTGCATAGGCAGAGGGAAGGTCACTGAAAAATGTGAGAAAATAACACTTTAACAATCTTCTTCTAAAAATCGGCAAGGCTTGTGACCTTGATTTTTGGCATGAAGGAGCATGGCTATGTGGTCTACAAAAGGACCACGCGGAATTTCGATTGATTGATATTTATGCAAATGAGAGGGATTTAAAGTTTAAATTTAAGATGGACGCCGGGTGATATGATCTGTTGGCATGGTAACGAAATACAAAAATACGATGTTTGAGTTTTACCTATGTGCCAAATTGGAACTCATTTGGTATAACGGTGTTCGAATGGGAAGTATGAAAAGGTGGCTGAACTATAATAATAAAAAACACAATGATTACAATAGGGTTTCCAGCCAATTGGTCTGGAAACCCTAATTTTAATAATAATAATAATAGTCGCGCCAGCGGCTTACTGACTACGCATGCGCTTATTCATAATATACTATGCGACTAACCGGAAGTGTACCCTACCTTCATGGGCGCCGCCATGTTTTTTTGAGTACTCGTAAATAAACAAATACGAAACGTGCAAATTATTATTTAATAACATGCCATTTATAAAATATATCTTTTGTTAGCCAGTTAGTGTTGTTATCTACCTTGTCGCTGATACAAAATATCGTTAATATAACGCATAAAAAGTAGAAAATGGGAGAAAACTGTCGTGCATATGAACGGGGGCATACGCAAAGAATTCTGGGATTGAATTTTAGAAAAGCGCCCCCTGTGTCAATAACTGGATTCAAAAATTGCCAGTTTTAAAGCTCTTTTTTTCAGCTTGCAAGTGGAAGGTGGGCAGTGCGGTTACCATTGCAATGGTAACGGTGGCATAATACATCCCTTGTTTAACACAATAGGCTGTTTGATGGTAAAAATTGTCAATTGTTTTCCAACATTTTTACACATTACAGAAAATCTATTCCTGTACTGCTGCAGGGTTTGACGTCGTGTACGTACGTGAACTGTTTTCATCAGAGGGAAAGTGGGCATAGGTGTCATATAAATGTATATTAAGTAACAATTAATTATATTTTATCATGAATCAATACAAATAACATTGCCAATCTTAACCCCTTGCTCGACACCAAGGGCTGAGCCCTAAATAATAATAATAATAATAATAATAATAATAATAATAATAATAATAATAAATACAGCTACAAAGCAGAAATGAAGGGTTTCGAGAAAATGAGCGAATAGTCATGTAGTTATCACATTTAAAAAAACAACAATAGACATCTAGTTCTAGGGTATAGTCAATACAAATATTTTGACAATTGATGAGGTACTGGATGTATCATTATAAAGTCACCAATCTTACCAAGCGGAAAAATGTTACTCTAGTAGTAATTGATCTAAAGGTATAGTCGTATATTTCCGGTTAAAGGTAATCGAGGTCACATAATACTTTGCATAATTAATGAGGCACAGAATGTGTCATCATAAGGTCTCCCATCTTACTAAATATGAAGTGTGTAGTACTAGTGGTTACCTAATTGTAGACATATAAGTGCATTTGAGGTCAAAGGTCATCGATGTCACATGACATTTTATCAAAAAAAGTGTTCCTTAGTTATCACCATGCACCAAAATTCAGACCTCTAGCTCAATTAGATTGCCCATAATTAGGTATGCACATAATTAATAAGGTATTGAATGTGTCATCAAATGGTCATCCATCATACCAAATACGAAGGCCAAGTACTCATGGTTAATTTGTTATGGACATATATGTGCATTTGAGGTCAAAGGTCATCGATGTCATATGACATTTTGTCAAAAAATTTTGTTCCTCAGTTATCCCTATGTACTAAAAATTAGACCTCCACTTCAACTCGTTAGGCTAGAATTAGATATGCGCATAATTAATGTAATAGGTATAGAATGTGTCGCTATAAGGTCATCCATCATACCAATTATGAAGGGTGTTTAACTTATTGTTACTATATTAAGGACAGATATGTGTATTTGTTGTCAAAGGTCATCAAGAACACATGACATTTTGTTGAAAAAGTTGTCTTCCATAGTATCCCTATGTACCAAAAATCAGACCTATAGCTCAATTGGTTTTGCCAGAATAAGATATGCGCATAATTAATGAGGTACAGAATTTGTCTTCATTAGGTCACCCTTCATACCAAATATGAAGACTGTAGTACGTATGGTTACTTAAATATGGACATATATGTGTATTTGAGGTCAATGGTCATCGACGTCACATGACATTTTGCCAAAAAATTGTATTGCTAAGTAATCCTTATGTAACAAAAATCAGGCTTCTCGCTCAATTGGTTTGGCCAGAATTAGATATGCGCATTATTAATGAGACACCCTTCATACCAAATATGAAAAGTGTAATGCGTATGGTTACTTAATTATGGACATATACGTGTATTTGAGGTCAAAGGTCATCTAGGTCACATGAAATTTTGTAAAAAAAAGTTTTGTTCAATAAGTTCTCCCTATGTACCGAAAATCAGACCTCTACGTCTATTTCCAAGCCCATAATTAGATATGCGCATAATTAATGAGGTACAGGTAGTGCTAAGTCCTGTGACATTTTGTCAAAAAACTTTGTTCCCATAGTTATCCTTGTTTACAAAAACTCAGGCATCTACCTCTATGTCAAAGCCCAGAATTAGATATGCGCATAAATAATAAGGCTAAGTATTATATGAAGGTCAAAGGTCAAGGGCAACCCCAAAATGAAGGTTTCCAATTTGGTCGCATACTTGACTTTGTTCTATAGACACCTGTTCTCAGGGACTGTTAAAAAGGCAAGAACGAGATATAGCAATAGCTTAAGGTGGTTGGAAAGGCTAGAGCGCCAGTTATAAATTTCAACAAAACTATTAAAATATAAAAGTGGTCAACATTCTCTGTGGAATAAAAAAACCTAGACATTTGGGCACAAAGGCATTGCAGAGTTATAGCCTGTTAAAACTTCTGAAAAACTGACCAAATAAGAAGAAGTTGGGGAGTCTTTAGTGTATTAACTATGGTAGAGGTCCCCTAGCTTTTAATAAAATGTTTGAAAAGGGAAAGTCATTATTTGCTGTTTTTCAGGAAAGTTTGACAAGGCGGTGCTGACATTCAGAGTGAGTGACTGCTATTGTAAATGCATTTTTAGATTCTTTGAGTGTCAAAGAGGTGTCAAAAGTGAGATTAACCAAACAAAACTGCTCTATGACTTCAAAAGAGGGGTGCAAATATGGCTTGTTTTCAACATTTTTGACAGAATAACAGTTTTCCTACGTAATTGTATACCAATTTAATCCAACTTTGAAATGAGATATGGACATGGAATTTTTACAGCCTATTAACAAGGTTACTGAAAAGATTTGTACGGCACAATTTTCCTGTATTTGAAGTACTTTTTGAAAAATCACATTTTGAAATTTGAAAGAATTTTTAATAATTTTTTGATATATAAACCCATGTAAAATCATAAAAACAAATTTAATTTACAAATCCTGCCGTACAAATCTTACAATAAATAGTGTCAACATATTTATAACTAATTTGGTAATATTAATACAATCCAATTATTATTAAATTCAAATATGTAAAAAAAATATGAAAAATTGAATTTTAATATTTACTGGTGTCATATTTCAAAATCATGGCTGCAAATATACAATTTTTATATTCTTTGGAGAAAATATTAACTAAGGGAGTTATCCTGAAAATTTGAACTAAATATCTTGATTCTAACACTTGAAACTTGACATTAACTCTGTGAAAAGAATTGGTGCAAAAATATATAGCCTTTCCAACCACCTTAACTGCAGAGGAATAGGGGAGGTCAAAGGTCATAAAAATATGAGAAATAATGCTTTAAAAATCTTGTTCTCAAAATCGGCATGGCCTGTCACATTGATTTTTGGCACAGAGGAACCCAGCTGTATGTTCTACAAAAATACCTCGTGGAATTTTGATTTGATTCTTTTTTATGCAAATGAGGTGAATTTGAAATGTTCAAAGCAAGATGGCAGCCGGGTCATGTGACCTGTCGCCCTGGTAATGAAATAGAAAAATATAGATTTAGAGTTTTACCCATATGCCAAATACGAACTGAATTGGAACAACGGTGTTCGAATGAGAGGCGAAACTGTGGGGAGAACAATAATTATAATAAAATGTAGCTGCAATTAGCAGCAATGACCGGGTTTCGAGATATCTCGTTGCACAGGGGCATTAGAGGAATAGATATGCCAAAAGATGAAAGGCTATGGTAGTATTTGTGAAATCTGGGTCAAAGGTCATCGAGGTCATGAGACATTTTGTCAAAATACATTGTATCCCAAAATTGTCCTTATATACCAAAAATCAGACCTCTGGGTCTTTAGGCTTGCCAAGAATTAGATATGTGCATAATTAATGAGGTTCAGATGTGTCATCATAAGGTGTCCCATCATATCAAATATTTAGGGTGCAGCATTTGTGGTTACTGAGTTATGGACATAAATGTATATTTGAGTCAAAGGTCATCAAGGTCACGTGACATTTTGCCAAAAAAATGTAAGACATAGTTATCCCTATATACCAAAAATCAGACCTCTAGCTCTATTCGCTTACCCAGAATTAGAAATGCGCATACAAAATGAGGTACAGGAAGTGCAAAGTTATGTGACATTTTGTCAATAAATTTATTCAAATAGTTATTCCTGTTTACCGAAAATCAGACATCTACCTCTATTTCCAAGCCCAGAATTAGATATGCGCATAAATAATAAGGCTAAGTATTATATGAAGGTCAAAGGTCAAGGGCAACTCCCAAAATAACACTGTATGAAAACAAAATAATACCTACTGTATTAACATGGATTATTGTCTGTATTTAAGCGGAAGAGTGCATCTACAGATGAATACAATCAATAATCCATGGCTTGTATTCAGCAAGCCTGTATTCATGTGGATTCATGTGAATTCACGTGTATTATTCTATAACACAGGCAACTCATAAGTGTGAATCTATCTGTTTTATTGCTTTTTGATGCAGTTAAAGGTTTCAAATTTGGTCGCATACTTGACTTTGTTCTATAGACACCCGTTCTCATGGACCGTAAAAAAGGCCAGAATGAGATAAAGCAATAGCTTAACTACAGAGGAGTGGGGAAGGTCAAAGGTCATAGAAAAATATGAAAATAATGCTTTAAATAGGGTGGCCAAAGTTAAGCTAAAATGTTGCGACATTATACGCAACTCACGCACACTGAAAGTGAAATTTGATTTTCGTGAAATTTTAAACGCCATTTTTTCTGAAAATAAGTAGCTCAGTTACTGAAAAAATGGATATTTCCAATTAAAATCGATGTATGTGGCAGGTTTCATTAAAAAACTGAAGAAAAAACGATAGAAAAATAGTGTTTTTCCTCTCCAAAAATGCCACTTTGTACTGACCGGCCACAGCGCTCGAGCGGTCGCCGCTCATGGCACGCACTTCTGAATCCAGTCAATACCGATTTCGCAACGGAACTGCTTTCGGGCCCTGTGCACGCTGTCATAGAACTGGGAAACTTGGCCAGGAAGTGGCAGACCATCCATTTACATGTAGTGGTGAGTTTTTGTTATATTCTGGGAATTTTAGCCAGCACACACGAGGTAAAGTGAGTACGGTAAATTCGGTGTAGATTTTTCCCATTTAGATACATATTTTTGCCATAAAACTTGTAGCATGCTCTTTTTAAACATCATTCCAACATTTCTGTGAAATATGACGAAAATCTGTCCACGAGCACAAGTACGAATCATAAAAACAAAATCGTGTTCATTCATAGACCTCAGTACAGTGTGACTCAAGATGGCGGCGGAAGGCAGTCACACTGAGACACCATTGAAAGCCTGCCTGAGGCTGAAGTTAGGGACAGCTATTTCTTACAATTTCATGGCTGAAAATGAACTGCATTAAAAGACAATTGGCAGTTTAAATTGATTTGTTAGAATGGAGTGTTATTAAATAACATTGTGACAAAATTTCATTGTATTGTGAGCTCTAGTTTTTAAGTTATGTGAATTCAAAATTCATAAAAACATAAAAATCCATCCATTTTTCGATGGTACGGTACGACGGTGCCGCCGCAATTTTGACTAAGTCAGACAAAATATTTTCAATTTTCAACACTCACAGTTTCAAAATCCAAGACTGTGCATCAGTCAAATCTTGATTTTTCCGTAATATTGGGTAAATCTGTGCACAAGACACATAGTTTAATGATTCCATGTGAAGTAAATAAAAAATTATGGGTTGCCAAACTTGAAGGAATCGGCATTCATTGAAATAATTTTAAAATTTGCCGAAAATTGTCCGCGAAAAAATGGCATTTTTATTGCTTTAAAAATTCATAACTTTTGATTGGATACAGCTATTTGCATAATTTTTTTTTTATTTTTCTTCTTTTACCCCATTCTTGCTAAAAATCCATTTAAACTGTGTGTATAAACAAGAGAAAAAAATGGCTTGGCCACCCTACTTTAAAACTCTTCTTCTCAAAATCGACAGGGCCTGGCACGGAGGAGCCTAGCTGTATAGTCTACAAAATGACCTCGCGGAATTCTGATTCGGTTTTTTTTTATGCGAAAGAGGTGAATTTGAAATTTTCAAAGCAAGATGGCAGCGGGTCATGTGACCTGTCCCCATGGTAACGAAATAGAAAAATATTGATTTTGAGTTTTACCCATATGCCAAATTGTAACTGAATTGGAACAACGGTGTTCAAATGAGAGGCAAAACCGTGGGGAGAACAATAATAATAAAAAACAGAACGATTACAAGAGGGTTCGAGACGAAAGTGAAATTTTGTCAAAAAAGATTCAAACCTTAAGTTATCCCTATGTACCAAAAATTAGACCTCTTGCTCCGTTGGCTTGCAGAGAATTAGATATGTGCATAATTAATGAGATACAGGATGTGACGTCATACTGTGTCCGATCATACCAAACATGAAGGGTGTAGCACTTTTGATTACTGAGTAATGGACAAATATGTATATTTGAGGCCAAAGGTTATCGACGTCAAGTGAAATTTTGTCAAAAAAATTATTTCTTCTAGTTATCCCTATATGCTAAAAATTAGACCTCCAGCTCTGTTTGCTTGTCAACAATTAGATATGTGCATAATCAATGAGGTACAAGATTTGGCACCATTAGGTCTCCCATCATACCAAATATGAAGGGTATAGCCTTTGTGGTTAATGCGTTATGGGCAAATATGTATATTAGAGGTCAGAGGTCATCGGGGTCACATGACATTTTGTCAAAAAAATGTATTCTATTGTTATCCCTTTCTACCGAAAATCAGACCTTCAGCTCTGTTGGCTCGCCAAAAATTAGATATTTGCATAATTAATGAGGCGCCAGATTTGGCACCATAAGGTCTCCCATCGTACCAAATATGAAGGGTGTAGCCATTGTGGTTAATGAGTTATGTATATATGAGGTCAAAAGTCATTGAGGTCACGTGACATTTTGTCAAAAACTTTTATCCCATAGTTATCCCTATATACTAAAAACCAGACCTGAAGCTCTATTTCAAAGCCCAAAATTAGGTATGCGCATAATTAATAAGGTGCAGGAAGTACCTTGTCATGTGATACTTGGTCAACATGCTTTGTTCGTATAGTTATCCCTGAATACCGAAAATCGTACCTCTAACTGAATATTGAAGCCCACAATTAGATTTGCGCATAATTATTGAGGCGCAGAATGGTACGAGGTCAAAGGTCAAGTTTTACAAGGTTTACAAAGTGGTCCCACATATGACATTGTTCAATATACACCTGTCCTTTGAGATTCCTATAAAGCCCTGAATGAGATATAGCAATAGCCTAGCTGCACAGGTATAGAGAGGGTCAAAGGTCACAGAAAAATATGAAAAATAATGCTTTAAAATCTTCTGAAAATTGTCAAGGCCTGTGATCTTGACATTTGGCACACAGAAACATGGCTATATGGTCTACAAAATGATGGAATTGAAAATTTCAAATGAGAATAGCAGCTAGGTCATGTGAGCAGTCGGTATGGTAACGAAATAAAAAAAAAATGTCCAGTGAGTTTTACCTATGTGCCAAATTGGAACTCATTTGGTCGAACGGTGTTCGAATGGGAAGCAAAACCGTGGGCAGAACAATAATAACAATAAAAAACAACGATTACAAGAGGGTTTCGAGACCTAATAAACAGAACGATTACTACAGGGTTTCTGACCGGTGGTCTCGAAACCCAAATAAAATCATGATTGTGAGCAATTGATTGACACATCTATGATTATTTACCTTCATTCATTTTCGTTCAATTTAACAAATAAAAGTAAATTATTGCGGGCTATGACTCAACACAAACAAAATTGAAATTATTTGATGTCCCAGAAGTGTCACACACAGGAATGCAACATATGAAGTTAACATTCTAATCACGATAAACTTTTGTTTAACGACAACGGTCATGGTTTGTTCTCGCAGTGACGTTCGATCTGTCATTCTTAACTACCGGAGTTGCATGCGCCCGAAAATCTGCGTATAGTATGCATGTTGTTTCAGAGTCTCTATGACTATCAATGAAATCAAGTGGTGTGAATATTTGTTTCCCTTCAGCTCGCGCATTGAAATTTCGATTAAAAAATCTTTCCATTACATTTTTTTTATTTCAGAATAACCTTGCTCTCACAGCTCACCTTGCTCCAGCAGTTGACCCATTTTTGGAAAATTAAGGATAGGCGTAGAAAAAAAAGTACAGCACATGGAAAGGGGACCTTTTAAAGGTAAGACCTTGGGCTTTTAGTTACATAGCTGAGATGGTTTCCCTTATTCATTTTCCATTAAAAGCCAACATTAGGAAATCATATGAACGTTTAACATTGAGTTACAAATCAGTAATTACCGCGCGTGAAAACGGTTAGATTTTAATAATTTTTTCATCTGTTTGCACTTGAAATACATGAATATTAAACTATTTGCTGAAATTGTTTTCAATAGGTAAATAGAAAAAATATACATTTTAATCTGAGAAGTAAATAAGATATTCACACAGATAGATTACTGAAAAACTAAGATGATAATCAAAGTATAGTACAATGCTGCATGCGTGTTTTCCTCTCTGTGTCCGACAGAAAGAGATTTACTTTTGCTCTTGGTACATGCCGAAATTCTAGTCACTATGTTTTGGTTGTCCCTTAATCTTATCTACATCACACTCGGTGCCAAAGCCCCCTTTCCCGTTCTGGTTTCGGCCAATATTGACCGTTACGCAAAAATGGGTAAAATGTCCATTAACGTCAAAGTCGAATTGGCAAAAGGGCGGAAACGCTAAAGTTAGCTTTTTGGCATTAGTATTGCCTCCGGTCAATGTTCAAACAATGTTCAGTCCCACTTTGCCCAGAAATAAGCTAAAGTTAGTCAAAATTGTGAAATTTCACCTTTCAATTTTAGGTCGCTGGCGGCGCTTCCCCCTTCTAACAATCACCAACGTGTTGTCAGCTGTAAACAACGCTCAACTTAAATGCAATAACCCTTTTCCAACGTCATCCCATCAGGACAGATTTGTAAAAGTCAAATATTTTTGAGAGAATACATCGATGTCTTAGATGACTTTGCCGTTCATTTTCCATGAAATTTACGCATTAAAAGAGCACACGACCATTAATTTGCTTAGTTATCTATAAATATATTCTTATTTTGTTTATTTGTTTGTTTGTTTGTTTGTTAACATAAAGCACTGCATGTACATGCTCAGATCGAGTTGAATTGCCAAATTCTGCTGTAATTTTCCATGGGGAGATAATTTAACATAAATTTGTAACACTTCTAACTGCCGACAACGGATACTGCTTTTTGAAGTGAACACTTAATTTCCTTACCATACAATGGTAATACAACTACCCAAATACAAATGTACAATAACTAGTTCTCACTGGACGAGCAAGCGTCGTTAGTAACTCTTCGGGTTAAAAAATGATTGACAATGCACATTTACATTTCGCACTTCGAAGCATTTGGTTGTATCGTCAATAAATTCACACAAAATGCAAATTTAGCACCGATTTCTATGAAACACACGTCCAATTGGATGTCTTGGTATTACATCACAGTTTTTGAATACAACTCACAACCTAGATTATATAAGTGTACTCACTTTTAGATTCCAGGCACTCAGACCAGCAAAGTTTGCCGGTCTAAAGTATTATCGACCTGATTTGTCTAAAGATGTCGCATTGTTATAATTAATATGATATGATTCAGCACGTGAACGTAGCGGCATAGTATTGAAATAATTACATAATGCAATAGAGTATCTAGATGATCAGTGAGACCTCGTATCACAAAAAAAGTCGAAAAAAGAGTTTCTTCGAAATGATCGAAGATCCAAATAAACACCTCGTGATTTTGACTGTAGATATTCTTCTTTTACCCAGCCACTTTGCCAAGCCAAATGTACATTTGATAGAATTTTTCCTCGACCTTTCAGCAGTTTTGGTAACTATTTCATAACAAGCCCAGCGATAGACTGACGGCCTAGTGACGGAGACACCATGTATTGTACTTTTGCGGATAGTACGTAAACATTTTTACAATAGCTGATAAATGTTGTTAATTTCAATAATTACAATTTGCAAAGGGTATTTTTGTCGAAATTCATTGGGAACCTGTAAAGATTTTGCGTCAACATAAGACATTCTGTGTTAAGCACAAGGCAAGGTCAGGTAACAGTAGCTATAAAAGCTTAAAAGTCGTTAGTCTATTATGTATATGAATACCTTATTTCTGAAAAAGTATTATCTCTTTCTTCCTCTCCGTAACAAAACAGCTGGAAATTATGAAGGCAAGATTGAACACTGTTACTCAACTCCCCCGCGAACGACAAATATTACCATTATTCCTCGATATACATATATCAACAAACGGTTAAGAAAGTTATCTTTTAAAATCGTCGTGTTATCAGACTTGCAGAAAACATCTAAATTTTACAGCGTTGTTTGGTATAAACTATCTGTTCAAGTTATTTCTTGTCAGTGTTTTGCAGGTGTTAATTGATGTTGGCAAAAATCACATTGAGTGCCGATGTGCACACAAAATACGCGCTAATGGCCCCATTAAATGTGTGCCATGGGGAGAAATGTCCATATCAACGACACGAATGATTTGTTAAGTAAAAGAAAAATATCTTAATTTAGTCCTACGTATTTATTGGCATTATTATTATTATTGTTGTTGTTGTTGTTGTTACTGTTGTTAATGTTCCTTAGAAACGGAACTATTCATTCTATTACAATTAAAGAATGAGAAGACGATAATCAACATAACGATAAATGCAATTCGTTCATCGGCAAACTCGCATTAATTTCCTGCTTGTTTTCCATATTTTGCAAGGGTATGGCAGTATTGTTACAAATAGTTCGCGATAAATTACTTATCACCACCTAGGAAAACTTCATGTAATTTTTGTATCAAGTAAACATATCCTGCGTATTGATAGCACGACACACCACTGACACCAGGTTAAGAGCACTGCCAGGCCCGGTATACAGGCCAGTAATACAGGCCATAGATCCTCGACCTCTACCTTGTATTTAACCTTTGATAACATTGAAGCTGCTGCTTCAAAGGTAAGAATTGCTGTGGAGAAATATACAGTGAAGGCACAAAAACTCACCTTCGAGAACAGTGATACCATGTATATACCGGTGTATAAGCAAAATGGATGTTTTCATAGTATAATGTCATTTTCATGCGAATTTAGTCCACCCCTCTAGAGATCAATTGCAACTCATTGGTTTAGTCGCTTTCACTGTGACATAGCCCACACTGCGAACTATGCAATGTGGACGGAGAAAACACCATTCAGGACTAGTGGTAAAAAGTAGGAATAAAGGAATATCGTAATTTTCGAAGTTTACTGTTTTAGTCGTCTGGGAAAATTCTTACCTGAACATTACTAGGATTCGGGAAGCCTCCGTGAAAAACCCATTCCCTCGGCCATGTGATAGTTTTTCTGAAACAGAGATGTCACTTCCACTGATTCAGGTGTGTAGCTCCCAAGATATTACGCGTGGCACAGAACTCCATTTTACAGCGTCCATGCCGCATACAGGGAATCAAAAATTGCCAGTTTTTTATGCAATAATATTGTCCAAACTATGGAAGCGAAAGTCAGCGCGGTGTCGTCATATAATGGTGTCCTATCAGTACATGTCCATGATCTCGGCCATGCGATAGTGTTTCTAAATAGAGATGTCACTTCCACTGATTCAGGTGTGTAGCTCCCAAGATAATACGCGTGGCACAGAACTCCATTTTACAGTGTCCATGCCGCAAACAAGAAACCAAAAAATGCCAGTCTTTATGCCACAATACTGTCCAAACTATAGAAGCGAAAGTCAGCGTGGTGTCTTCATATAATGGTGTCCTATCAGTACGTATCCAGGGAAGCAGCATGAACGGCGAGTATAGGGAGATTATGGAGAGATCTACGTGCAACGAGGAGTTGGTAAACAGACATTTTTCATTGTACACACAGTCACTGTCCCTCCAACTGTGATTGGGCCTTTGGAATGCACGTTGATGATTATCATTGGCGATTATTCTCCGGTTTCGTCCAATCACAGTTCACAAACTATATATAGTATCTGAAAACGCCCATTGATCAAAATGTAATTCACTGATAGCGAGTCATGCAGTGGTTAAATTTAAAGTCGTGCTCATGAGTGACCTTCTTACAAAATAGCCTGTGATCGCCCCTGATGTTTCATTTTTTATGGTAATTTAGAGATAAATTAGTGAAGCAAATCACAGACACAGAGAAACAGACCAGAAGCGTGCAATGTTCAAGTTGTGAAGAGGTTGCGTAATCCCCTCAGGAGCCTCAGGTTGCTCTCCATTGTGTTTTCCGAAAAGTGCAGAACATACACCCTTCGGTAATTTCCAGATTTTCGCCAATTTTTCGCAAATTTCGGCAAAGTTCGTGTTGTTCTTGTCGTGTAGAATTGGCGTGCTGGCGAAAAAGGGAAAAGGTTCGAGCTTCGGAGAGGTGAGTTTTACCATTCTAAAAATTTCTCATATTTTTATGAATATATAATATGTGGAAAATCTCGTCCTACTGCAATTATCAACCACGCACGAAATCTGCCAAAAGTATAACACCTGTGAAGCTCATTTTAATATGAAAAGGCCATAGTTTATCGAGACGACTATGACACCAAACGGCGTGCCGCGTTTCTCGTCTGTGTTTCTCTTTGTCTGTGATCAAGTTAATCAAACTATAAAAACCTTTCTACCTAAAATTGTCTTTTTTATATATTAAACATCTTATCATGCATTTTTGGTTTGCAATTCGTTTCATTGCTTTTTCTGAATCATCCCTGGTCCAACCTAAAGTTCAATGGAAGAAAGAAAACGTATCTAAACTTATGTTGAAGCCAACCCACTTGGCCGTAAGCTTACAGATTTGGTACTTGTGAACAGCCGAGCTTATTCTGGTCATCGATATGGCGGTCTACAGATAGGTACCATACTCAGTATACTGCTGCAAATATTAATTTCTGTTGTAAATTGGCAGTACGCCTGCTTCTAATCTGACAGATGCACGCAAATCCCGAGGGGGGGGGGGTAACTATAACTCCATGGCTAATAGTATTGGGGGGGGGGGGGCTCCGCACGAACATGGAAACCCAAACTGTTGTGATACCAGTTTTGAGCAAAAACACCTACCCTTTCTGATACCTAGTTGTGGAAACGCAGCTATCTCTTGGCGGGGTAGCGTGAGTTGCTATGTGAGTGGCGGGGTTGACCTTTGACCCGCATAGCAACTCAGGCTACCCCGCCAACAGATAGCTGCGTTTCCACAGCTATCTGATACAATACCATACGTATACAGATACGATTCACTCGCCTTGCGTACCAGGGGTACCAACAGTCAAACCGACAGATCGGAAATATTGATGGTAGATCTGGGATGTAGATACATGGGTTTCCAGTGTTGACAGCATGATTTTTTAACAAATGTCAGTTTGTGTTTAAAACCGGACCCTTTCTCATACCAACACCTCGTGAAAAGTATACCCTTTCTGATACCAAACAGTGCAAAAAACGACCCTTTTCGCGCGGACCCTCCCCGTATAGCCATCTATGGGAGTTACCCCCCCCCCCCCGGGACGCAAATGCGATCTACCATAATTTGGTCCATTTTCGCGTTAAACATCTTTGTGACATTTCATTTCTAGAAATGTAATAGTTCCACCTATAAAATGCCTGGATACATCTTTTGCGAATACTACGAACTAGCAGTAATATTCCCCTTGACTGGCAGGCACCACAATTCGTCATGAACTTTACGTAATAGTATTTCCGTAAATTCATACAAATCCGACGTTTTCAAGGGACGGCTTTCCAGCATTGAGTGCATTAGGCTAAAACAACCACCCACTAGTCACGGTGAATAACATTGCTCGCGATGAAATCCAAAATGGTAAAGTTAATCACAGAAGCGCTATAAATGAAAATGACCGGTAACATTGCCTTCGTTTGTAAAATGAGGCCTACTTACTGTTGAAGTTGTCGCAAGATACTGACTGCCAATCCTAAGATAGGGTCATTAACAACATCGATGAAAGAAGAGTTAGTCAAATGTTACTCCTCATGTTAAGATCTTTGTTGTGTTTTCCCGAAATGTCTTTTGATCGTAAAAACAAATAAATAACGATGAACGACAATGAATCCAAAGAAATGGGAAGAGGTAAGAGGAGAAGGGTGACTGACAAGTTTCAAGTTAATACTAAGGAGTGGATCATTTGATATCCTGAGGGGCCTTGGAAGATTTCGTGCACGTAGGGGGGATTCAGAGAGGTTGCATTTGAAATGAAAAAAACAGCCAAAGATGACAGAGCAAATGAAAAAGATTGCCAGCAGATATGGAGTAAAAAATAATGCACAGAAAGTTACTTAAAGTCTTTACTTACAATTTTCGACGCGCTCTCAGGGAGCACCATTTCATAACATCTTTAATTTCTTGAGTTCCCTTTGGGCACAGAATTTTGATAATATCTTTAAATTACGGCGCGCTCGTTGATCACCTTGTTTTCATAGCGTCTTTCATTTTCGGCGCCCCCCTTTGGCCACTACATTGTCGTAACATAGGAATTCATTACATTTTATTTCATTAATGCCCTGATTTGATTAATATTTTAACCTCACACTTTTGTTGCTGTTGTTGTACATGTACCCGGTGTTTCAATTTGAAAATAAGGTGGCATTTTTCATATGTTGTGCTTCAGTTTCTCATCCATGCGCCTGAAATATATGCTCGGTCTGTCCACATAGCCTGCATTGGATATCGTGTCTATTTTTGTTCTTTGAAATGATATGCCAGGCTTACTTGTCAACCTAAAGTCGTGCTGACATGCTCTCTCCGCGAGAATGAAAAAAATTACTCCAAAACAATAAGTGATCAGCAAATGTGATGATGGAAATTAATAAATCAACCACTCGTGTCGAGAACAGCAAAGGTGGAAAAACATCAGAGATGGCTGATTTGGATGAAATTATGGCTAAAGTAATACAAAGCCTGGAAATAGTCAAGTTTCGTTCCAAAAGAATAGTGAAGATCAAGTTCAAAGCTCCGTAGGTGATAAGAGATCAGTTATTTGAAATGGTATAAAGCAAGGAAATAGGAGATGGAATTGTAGCCGGCCTCTATTAGGGAGTAATTGGTGGACCCAGAATGTTGTTCGTTACCAATATACCAAAGAAGATATATCAAAGACATGATGAGAATCGGAGACTGTGGAGAGACACTAATATTCAACTCACATAAAGTGCTATCAGAAGATGAAATTGATGATTGTTGGACAGTTTGATGATACAGCTGAACGAATAAGTTGCAACAGATTATTTAACTATTTAATACACCTATGTAACAGATAATACATACCCAGCAAAGTTGTGTAGTCAGCCTGGAAGCAAACTTCATTAAAAGCATGATGCAACTGAATTTCTAGGTAAATTTTCAGGTCTGGTTAGACTTGGTGGAAGAGGATGCCCCTTGAATTCATTTTGACAGCTAAACTAAGCTATTGACCTATGTTATTTTCACAGTTATTCAAACCATAGACCCTCGAGAAAAACGTTTTCCTCGAGGGTCTATGTTCAAACATTATTTGTACATTTTTTGTCTGCTTTACTTATTTACTGTTATGTAGACATAACACTCCATGGTTATGGTAGCATATCTACTGTCAGAGTAATCATTTGCGAATGTCTTTTTCTTTCCTTTAAATAAAAAGAACAAGCAGGCAAACAGCTGTAAGTGTGGTTTTGTAAATGTAAGGTAATTAATATGAGCAAGTGTTGGTAGTACACATGCTCATGATGATTGGGCATACTGGAACCTTTGTGAAATTTCAAGGGTTTGCGAAGTCAATGTTTTCTACTTCTTTTGAGAAGTGATTTCATTGGAAGAATGTTTCAACCTTTACATTATGTCACAATTCATTTCCATGTTTTACAATGCTTCAGTTTTGAGTATTCTCTCCTTTGGCATTGTCTGCTGGGGTGATGTGATTTCTGTTCATGACAAGGGCAGGTTGGAGAAAATCGTTAAGAAAGCAAGTAGAATTATAGGGGAAAACCAGGCATCCATTCAAAACCTGTATATCAGACGACTTACTGATAAAGTGAGACATATATTATCTGACACGACTCATCCCTTGTACAATGACTTTGACAATGAACGTATCGACAGGAGTGGACGACTGAGAATACCACGAACAAATACAAAGCGTTACAAAATGTCTTTTGTTCCGAGAGCAATTTCGGTCTATAATTCAGAATTTTTTCATAGAAACTAAGGACCACGCACATGACCATTCGCATATCTTCTTAACATGCAGAGATGTATATATGAGCATGCTTTTATGTCTACCTGTCTTTCTTACTGTAGGCCTATGTATTTTTAGTGCTATGTTTTTAAGTAGTTTTCATTTGTGGTGACTTGCTTCTGTTTTATCTTTGTGGCGAGCAATCCAATTTCCCAACGAGGAATAAAGATAATAATAACAAGGCAGTATTGCTGAAGGCAATGAGTACTTGGGCCGTGATAGAGTAATTTTGAGCACAATATATACTACTATTCAAATATGGTTTTGAATTTCCTCCTGTCAATTAGGCAGTTGATTAACTGGTTATTAAACGAAGCAATGGCATGACAACGGCAAAATATGTCTAGCAACTTTTGTGGAGTTTGAGGCAGGGGTTCTTTATTTATAGTGGAAATTGCTTAAACTCCTCAAATATTCAAATTACAGCAAATTTCTTTTGTTCTCGATGGTAGATGTCTAATATTTAGATGGGCATATTTAGATTTCTACCCTATAGTTATCCCTATATACCAAAAATCGGACATCCAGCTCTATTGGCTTGCTCAGAATTAGATATGCGCATAATTAATGAGGTATAATATGTGGTGCCATAAGGTGTCTTATCATACCAAATATGAAGGATGTAGCACTTGTGGTTACTGAGTTGTGGACAAATATATATATTTGAGGTCAAAGGTCATTGAGGTCACGTCACATTTTGTCATAATAATTGTATTGCTAAGTTATTCCTATACACCAAAAATCAGACCTCTAGCTCTATTGGCTCGCTCAAAATAAGATATGCGCATAATTAATGAGGTACAATATATGGTGTCATAAGGTGTCCTATCATACCAAATATGAAGGGTGTAGCACTTGTGGTTACTGAGTTGTGGACAAATATGTATATTGGAGGTCAAAGGTCATTGAGGTCACGTGACGTTTTGTCAAACAAATTGTATTGTTAACTTATCCCTATATACCAAAAATCAGACCTCTAGCTCTATTGGCTCGCTCACAATTAGATATGCGCATAATTAATGAGGTACAATATGTGGCGTCAGAAGGTGTCCCATCATACCAAATATGAAAGGTTTAGCACTTGTGGTTACTGAGTTATGGACAATAATGTATATTTGAGGTCAAAGGTCACCAAGGTCACATGATATTTTGTCAAAATGTCTGAGATATCTACATGAACCGATGGACTCACTGATGGACTCACGGACGGATATGACCCAATCTATAAGCCCCCTGGACTTTATCCGTGGGGAGAAAAAACTGTGTCACTGCATCCTTTAGGCAATATGAATACGATGAGAAACTAACTTTTTACTTTTCTTGGCCTTATACATGGGAGTCTATGGAGAACTGCCTTATACATGGGAGTCTATGGAGGTGTAAACTAAAAAGTCCTCTAACACGGCCAAATTCGATCGCATTGTGAAACAAATCGACGTGCATCTGTATGGGGTTGGGTACTATTCTTGTGCAAAGTTTGAAAGAAATTGACCTGGGCATATCTGAGATATCTGCGTGAACGGACGGACGGACAGACTGACATGACCAAACCTATAACTCCCGCAGGACTTCGTCCGTGGGCACTAAAAACAACGCAACAGTTATTACAGCTACACCGGCGGTAGGTTCATATCCAGAGCCCCGTACGGTCTGCCGCCGTCGCTTGAAAACAATCTCATAAACCTGGCCATATGGGCAACTGTGTATGGGCAGCTGGATACTTGACTTCCCGGAGAAGGCGAGCTGTCACGTTCAAGCTCAGGATTATTTGTCGATCAAATTTCTGTAAATTTACCTTTAATACCTAGATGAAATTTTGTCTATAGGCTGAAATTTCGCCGAAGTTTGACAAAATTACATCAATTTTTCAGGTTCATATCCGACATTTTTGAGTTTTGAGTGCAGACAGAAATAAGTTTTGAGGCAACATGGCTGCGACCCCATGTTGACCCCTAGCCCTGCGTACGATGCTATGTGCTACAGCTAACACACAGCGTCGTACGCAGGCCTAGCGAGAGTGTTGCCGACATCGACGGTTATTTACGAGAAGTGAATAAAAGACTGTCATTTTTGGAAGCGATCAAGTAGCTGAGGTAGGCTGGGATACGACTTGGGCCCAAGAACGCTGAATTTAGGCAGTAATTTGGCTTTTTACGTCAAGTCCCAAATTGTATTTGAAGTCACCGACCTTACGTACGGGTCTTTGCACTTGCAGGGCTGTGGTGAGCGGGGCGATTAGCTGTAGCGGAACACACAGCATCGTACGCAGGGCTAGTTGACCCCAAGTGAAAATGTGTTCGCGATCAAATCTTCCTATATTTTTTTTCAGAATTTTCGACAAAATCATTGCTTCTTAAATCTTTTGTAAAATATAAAATACTAAAATAAAAATGCGATGTGCCATGTCTCCAGATTTCTAAAATATCGTTCGTTGACCGTTCGACGGAATACTCATTTCGCAAACTTGTGACGCAGTTGAAATTCAATACTGACCGCCAAATAGTCTTAATGAGACGAGATCATTCTAGACATCCTCCAAATTGTCCAACCATTCGCGTTAGAGTTTAGCTCGCTTAGAGTATCACAACATTCTTCGGCCTTCGTTTAGATCGACATTAATCTCTCCCATTTAGGAAATAAATACACAAGCTACCTTGACAAAACTTCGTGCACCATCCAGGACCAAACGCACTACAAAGCTGTCTTGACGTCATCATCTCCTTACATGGTAATCAGCATACCGTATTTTTTAGCAAAGGAGACACAGAATACGTCGGAGTATTCAGTTTCAAAACGTATTACATTGTGTGATGTTGTCAAAATAAGGTAATGTTACTGCAGTGGTATAAATTACAAAACACAAAAGTTCAAATCAGTTTATTTTGGACTGGCTTTACCCAACATTTCATATTGTTTCTTATGCCAGATTTGACCACGTGCTTGCTGGCGACCCCTTTACATGCAAATTTTGTGTCAAATGGTGTGTTCTCCTGGAAAAACAAACGTACGATTTCTATATGGAGGCGAAATTTGCCCTGGGGTACACCTGGGGTGTACCTAGCTATTTTGAACGAGCTTCTCGAATCTGCAGCTCTATTTCGAAATGATGGTCTGGTTTTCTCAGCTCTAGGATAAGTGTTCTCCATCGCTGTGGGCATTACTATTCTCAACTGGGGGTACAGTTTCCAGTCGTAATGTTTTTCATTGTGTCCGGGATATAAAACCTTTCCTTTTCACACTTTTACTATGATTAACACTAGTCCACGTCTTGTCAGCGATTAAACATGTTTAAAGTTTAAATATTAAATTCTGGTCTCGAGCCCTCTTGTTCGACCAAACAGAAATTACCCCTCCCACTTTGGCTCGTCCAGTGGGTGTAGCAAGGGTCGTGCCATCGCCTAGCAAACGGAGGGTGCATTAATTGTTGCATTTCGATGCACATTTTGATTATATTCAGAAGATTTTGTGGCAAAAACTCAGATAGAGAAGCATTAATATTCACATCTCACTTATTCAAGACTGGCTGAGAGCAGCACTTCCATTCAGTTAACATCATTACGTCATTTATTATGCCAAGAAAGATGAAGCCAAGACATTTTGCCCTCCCTGGTCTCAGCCAGAAATGGTTATACCTTACAGAGTTTTTTCCCACGGAATGAAAACAAATGTACTTGGGCTGAGGCCCTAAGTACAATAATAATAAAAGGTGTGAGTGTCAGCTCAGTGTAGCAGATGTACTTCTGTCAGCAAACAGGTAAACCGACTGAATAATAAATTGTAAACATAAACACGCTTGACAGTTACATATTTTGGTTTTTATTAATATTAGTAACCAGAAATATCTTTACAACGGCAGACTAGAGAGTGCCTTTAATTTGAAAATACACAAAAAATAATACTATTGTACAATTGTGAAATCTCCCCAAACCTCTCAGGTGTGTACCCTGAGTAACATATTGTTACCATGACGAAATGAATTTTGATAGGTCAAGGACTGTACTTTACTAGCTTTGCCATCAGATTTTACTCTAATTTTGTGTGGGGGTTGGGTATTGGAAAGGAGGGAGGATGGATAGGGGCAGGGGCTCTCTAAAGATTGGAACAAAACCAAATGACTATATGGAACATACAAAACTGTTCTTTAAGATATACAGTGTGAATTTTTTAAAAAGTGTTTAGGAGGAAAGTATATACACAGTGGAGGGGTATAAGTCAGAGGGAGGGAAGAAAAGAGATAGTCATGAATAAAAGACTCATGGTAAATAATACCATGGTATGAATTCTCTAATCTGTGCATCACAACATACTGACTTGTAAAAATATCGTTTCTGTTAGCTTCTGATTGCTTTTACAGAGCCTTTGCTGATGAAATACATAAAAATCGACAGTAATGGTTTGAGAAAATAATATTACTGCATATAAATCACCTATATAAATATCAATAATAAATCCATATGAAATATCAGTTAATCTTACAAGTTTCTTCTGTTTTTCTTTTGTTTTCGGAATAAAATGAGAAATTGGGACAAATTGATGATCCCTATACTTGAAGTGATAATCCTACACACTAGAGGATTTTGGGCGGACAATTTTTTGCTAAGGCACTCAGTGGCACACTGAATAGTTCATTATAAGTGTAAAGCATCCACCCATTACATTTTATCAATAGTTTTGTTTTTTCCAACCCCTATCTTTTCACCAGGAAGCCATGATACAACCCCATTTTGGATCCACTTTCAGAGAAATCTTGGGTGGAAAGATGGAGGTTGGTAGAATACATCTGATCACCAAAATAGCAAAATATTGACTTTTGTTAGGAGGCACGCATGGCACTTAAAATAGGATTGGTGCAATCCTGCCACAACATGACACAATACAAACGGCTATTTCCTCAGTGTTTTTGTTCATTACAAACCGTACACTTCTTTCCCTTGGTCATTTTCAGCACCAAAAAAATTGAAGACATGATATTTGTGTAAAAAATTTTCAAATGGGTAAACTTAGTACTGTTGAAGTTTCCCTTGGACATGATCATGACATTGTATTTCAATTTTCAGTTTTGAACACAAAACAGTGAGGAAATCATGAACTTGCCTCTCCCTATGACAAAAGTAATGACAGTGATGACACGTATGCTATTGAAATGACCGATCCTACAGTACAAAGAACAAGAGTCAAATCACGTCGATACCACTTTCTACATTGGAATGTCACATTCTAACCATGGTAGGTAAGAATAGGCCTTAGGTATAGATGCTGCCTACATTTGTTTTCTTTAGTATCAAAATTTGCAAAGTGACCTATGATGTTATTATTGATTTTGAATGAGACTGGACGTAGGTTTCTTTGAGGTAAGTTTGAGCTACAGCTTAGCAATTTTCAGTTTGAAGGCGCACACTACCTTAAATACTCTAATATAAAATGATTTATCAGTAAAATAGAAAAGTTTGTGGATTCATCTCATCTCTGTGTTTTAAAGCCTTGTAAAAGATGATTCCCCAGTGCATTTTCACAACAACTCACTGACCGAGATGCCAAGTCTGGAATAAACTAACACACACAGATCAATAGCTGTGTTTCTTTGGCTGATACACAAAAAGGAATCATCACTACTGCTAAGCTCGGACATGCACACTCAAAAGTGTAACCATGCCTTCACATTTCTGCAATGTCTGAATCAGATCTTCTTGGCATATCTTTTTCTCTGAATGAAAACAGCCACATTCTGTAAATATATCATAGTGAACAGGTTACATGGGGTATAATTTTTTCCTGTTTTGCTTTTTGGTCTCAACTACCATCATTCAACTACATCAAGCACACATTGTCAAAAAACCAAATGAAAACTGATTTGATGTAACATTTCCAATAAAATGAACAAATCACGATAATGCTGTGTAACGTAAAAACATACGACTTCATTGCAATGGCTCAACACATTAGACTTGTAAATGTTGGATGTCTGCTGGTACTTCAGACTGTTTTGCCAAGCAAAAGTTTGTAGGTTTAGTGGTGCATACCGAGCAATGAAGCACAAACATTCACACCCAAAAGTGTGCATGAACTCTATGCAATATGATAGAATATGATGCTTATTATCAGTCCCACTGAATGATGTACGTTGATTTCAAGCTTCACAAAAGGAGTCAGTTTCACAATATACTGGTAAGATGAATGTCAAATACAATTTGTGTTCATCGCACTCCATGTATCTTTCATGACAGCCAAAACTGTGAAATGCACGCGACTGCAAACATACTAGCCATTGAGTTGATAAATCAGCGAGACAGAAGAACTGTGGGCCAACAATACACTTCAGTACCATTTAACACTATCCTAGGGGGTTCAGTTCTTACTTAAAGGCCTCTCTTACAATGCCCCCCCCCCCAGACGACAAGATTGAAAGCCCATTTCTTCCCCTCTCACCAACTTTCAGGAAGTGGAGTTGCAAGTCATATCTGTTCACAATGTAACAGATCATTGTATAGAAATTCTGTGAAAAAATAAATGCTGAAATTATCATCATTCAACATTCCCTTTTTCTCCCCTTTTCCCCAATTTAAAACGGATGATATACCCTGACTCATATCTTATCTGACCAGCAGACAATTTTGTACATGATTGCTACATTGTATGTGTGACATTGACAAGTCTTGCATGATAAAATGACCACACATTTAATTTTTATTCTTTTTTTTCATCAATTTTCAAAAAATTTCAAATTTACACTCGTAGCACCCAAACACCAAATCTGAACAGTTTACCTGAGTGCAGAAAAATGGATGTTTGCAAAATGAAAAGACAGCAACAAGAATATTATATTGTAATTCATTCTCTCTCTCCTACTAAAACTGTAAATTGAGTTTCTTACCAGGTGGGTTGTGTAGAAAAATAATTATTACCCACTTTGTATATTTAATTTGCATATAAAATTTAAAGAAGAATAGGGCAAAAACCCCAAAAATATTCCCTAAAAATTTACACCTAATTATTTTACATGCTATTTGCTTAATAGGATATTGCTGCTTGACAAACTACAAACCACATATTACAAGCTATAGTGCTAAACAAATACAGTAATTTGGTTTTTTTCTTGTATTCATGACAATCAGGCATGACTTGCCACATGTTTGATGGACCTTGCAAATGATCCCTATATACAAATCAAATGCTGTTCAAATAAAATACAATACTCGATGACACAACATCTGCAATCAGTATGAATCATGGGGACACCACCATTGAATGGAATGACTGACGGAATTCACTAACTGGTGGACGGCAAGTCTCAGATTTTGTAACATCTGTTTGCTTTCAGCAAAACCACGATTCCTTTTCTTCTTGGCCAGTGTTGCTCCGATAATAAAAGATTTGACTCTGAACTTTCACATTTCCATTTTACTCATTTTTCCCCGCCGATTCAATATTGCTTACAGCCCTGAACGCTTCAGATGCTCCTCTGGCCTACTTGTTCTTGACAAACACGACAACGTCAGATGAGAGTCTATGTAAACATCTTCCTTCTGTTTTTGCCATCATGGTCAACTGCAGTAGTCACGCCCATCTTCTATTACAAACCTGTTACCGTCTTCCTCCAAGACTTTGGTATGGCTACATTGGTTTAAATACAGAAGCTGGACCTGCATACCTGGCCAAGGGAGGTGTGCACAAGCCTCCAGCATCTCTCCCATTTGACTTTGTTTACCTAGTTTATATTAGTCGTGAATTCTTCAAGAACTGAATAAGCGTCCTGTAGACAAAGATGTATTGACCCACTGTCTGCACCATCAACATGCGCTGCTTTCGTAAGATCGACAGCATCTTCGGGACGGCAATATCCTGTGAAATAACAATAGAGCAGAAAAGGTGTAAGATTTCCATGCAGGCTTTGGCTGCTAATAATTGCAGACATACATGTAGCTATGTTGACCAGTGTCTGTGCAATACTAAGCATGATATGTACCGGTATTGACTTCACTTTTGTCATGAGGCTCACATCTTAGGTTTTGATGACACTTGTCACTGATAAAAAAATACCAGATGCATTTCAAAAGAAATACATCTAAGATCTGCTTTAGTGAGAGATAACCTGTCCCAATCATGTTTTCAGCTTTTCATACAGACACACCATCTTGCCATTTTTCACTAATAATTATATATAGGGCTAAGCCCTTGGAGCTGCGCCAGAGGTTAAGATTAAAGAAATATTATTTCCTTGTGAAGATGCAAAGTCAATGTTTACATGGTCAATAATAGTATTGATTCATGATTAGTGATAAGAAAGAATAACAGAGAATTAATTGTTACTTGCTTTATACATTAGAAGGACCACTGCACATTGCGTCAACAATAGATTCAAACACCCAGTTTACTCTCTGGTGAAAACAGTTCACACACGCTATCAGGCAGGTATAGATTTTCTGTTTATATTTGTCAGAAAGTTGGACATAAATTCATAATTTTTACCATGGTAACAACCGAAAGTGTTTCACGAGGAGGTATTATGCAATAATTATAGTTGCAATAGAAACTGTACTGCCAGACTTTCAAACTGAAAACTAGTGTTCCGACTAAAAACTGACATTTTTTGACACAGAGGGCGCTCTAATATTAATTCCGAGCATTCTTAGCCTTTGTCCTAGTTTATACGCAGAACAGTTTCTCTCTCTTTATATTTATAAAGAGTGACAATAACGATATCTTGTGTCAATGACATGATGGAGAATAATATTAACTTGCTAATGGCTGTGATATATTTTATTAGTGGAGTGTTAAAATATTTGGCACTTACAAGTGCTCAAAAAAACACGGCTGCACCCATGAATTTAGTTGGGTACACTTACGGTTGCTTGCATAGTATATTATGAACCTGCACATGTGTAGTCAGTAAGCTGCTGGCACGACTATCAACTGTTTTACAGTTCAGATTACCTTGTGCCTGCTTTACACTGGAAACTGAAGGCTCTCCTTATTTAAATATCCACACAAATGTGCACACAGACCTACATACACACATTACACATGTGGACAATGAAACATGTAATACAGCATCAGGAGAAACACAAACTTACTTCATTGTATTCCAGACAGGCAATCATGGTGTCTGCCAGAATGACGACACCTGTCCTTCCAACGCCAGCACTGCAGTGTACCAGCACTGGTGGCGATACGTCTCCATCCACCATGCTGTTGGCATGGCGACAAACTGACTGGATCTCCTCTAGGAAAGCTACATCAGAAATCATGAAGACAAATTAATGCCTCGGTAAAATTCATGATGACTCCATTCTGTTGATGATTTCCACTTGACAGACAAGTGAACAAGACACGGCAAATGTTACAGTGACAGCAATTGATCTCCTTATTTTATTTTAAATATTTAACATTTCTCCCCAACTTCCCTTGTCATTATCCACTTTAGTAAATCAGCTATAAATATGAAATTCTGAAATTTGAAATTTTCTCCCACATGCTTACATTCCTAATTTCATCCCTTTCAATCAAAACCAGAGTCTGAAATATAAAACTAGTTTCTGGTTTTGTTTTGGTTTTGTCTGCTTTGGGGGGGAGGGGGGTAGGGTCTTGTGGTGAAAGTACACAACTATTGCAACTATCTAAGAATCCACTGACATCATCAGGACATCCTCGGTGGTTGGTGGGGGGGAGGGGTAGTAGGGTCTTGTAAGGGTGAAAGTACATGACTATTGCAACCTACCTAAGAATCCACTGACATCATCTGGACAGCCTTGATGCGGCCAATTGGTGAACTGTAAATGCCATACTGTACGCTGTTCTCCTGACGATTTGTGTCTCAGTGTAACACCACTGGTCACGTACACACCAGAGTCATTGCTGAACTGAGCGGTCAGTTTGAACTGTGAGAAGAACATGACACAAGACATGTGAATTTCAATGCGCAACTAAAAATGTTTCCCACTTGTTATCCTTTTAATATTTAGTTTTTCCATGACCCCACTTGGAGACTGCACTACTTTGTTTACAGCTTAATGACATTTTGATAAATGATAATCATCATGCATGATTGTATTTCATAGTATGCATGACTTGATATATGTACAGAGTAGTGCAAAATGACTCATTGACTTTGACAATGGACTCAAGTATATTTTCAAAAGAAAATGGTTCTACACTTACTGGTCCAATGTCAAGAGTATTTTTGCTGGAGCTGAACTGTGGCCAGTATCGGAAGCTCTTCTGTTTACCATTCTCTTGTTCAGCAGTCAGCATGACGATGACCTGGACCCCCTGTTCCCAGATCATGTTCCACCAATCGATGACAGTCTCATGTAGTGGACCCTGGGCAGCGATGTAATGCAGTTCCTCACTAGCTACCGTCACTTTGATCAGGGATGCGTTGATGTAGCCACTGGGATTCCTCTTGTCACGCGCTAGCTTCACCCGTGTGTCCTGAAAATGCAAAACAACAAGAACACAATGTATGGTACATATCAGTTCCATGTGTTTGCTTACACTGGCTGACAAAGTTTTCAAGCTGGTGACCTACTTTTCACGTTTTTGACCCGCTTTTTTTTAAACCCTTGTTTTCCTTCAACACAAGCACTTACTGGAAAGGTCATAACATCACACTCAACAGACATTTTATCTCAAATACTGTACTCTGAAGTATCCTATTAAATGTCAAGGACTTTCACTATGCTGGAAACTCCAGCATGTAAATTACCACTAAGTATCACTAAATATGATTAAGTTCAAAGTGCCTGAACATTTGCAATTGGCCTTGAGGGGTGAAAGGTCAACACGAACTCGGCAGAAATCAAATGAGGCAAAATGATCAAAACAATTACAGTAAGATCAGTGTGCTATTGCAGCCTATAAAATGAAACACTCAGAAACACACTTCCCTTTGAGCAACAGAAAATTTCACTCATTTAGAGTGTTCATGTACAGCAGACTCACAAAATTTTGAAGTGATGCCATTATTGACTCAAGAACAAAGGAATCTTGTCAGTTACAGGACAAACTGATATTTAAGATCACATACAATCTTTTGCATATATGTACGTTAGAATGTATCTGTCATTGTCTCTCTTTTGGTTTTTGCATATGCGAGGAATTGCTTACATACACATTTCAACAAATGTATTGCATGAACAGTTATACTGAAAAATAATCAAGTCACAAGTGTAGAGAAGATTGACTTCCTTTCCTTCCAACAGATGACAGAAAATCCTGAATACCATTTCTACAACATTAATCATTATCATTAGTCCTTTGAGTGCTGTAATTTTTCCCTCCACAATTTTAGTGCAACATTTTACCGATTTATATGAATTTTTTAGCAATTCTTTTGATGATTTTGGACTGAATGGACGAAACTCTTAAATGGCTACGGCTTTTGAGCACAATTTTTGTGGAAGTCTGCAAAAATTGTCTGGATTTGAAAAAAAAATTGCATGTCCAGGTTTATATTTTATAAAGGTGACAAAAACTGACTTTGGCACTCAAAGGGTTAACACATTTAAAAATGAGATCAGCAGAGCATTTCAAAGTAATACGAGGTAATACGGAACTGTAAATCAAAGGTGATTAACTCACCTCATATGGCAGTACATCTTGGAACCTGTTCTTGGCAGAGTTTTCAGGTTTCTGTGCTGTAGAGTAGACAGCGTTGGGTTTCTTCTTTGGTATCTGTTCATATTCTGTGAACACTAGACCGTCAGCCAGCTTCTGCTCCAGGACCTTCCACTGCAACCCGGAGAAGAAGAGTTTTAATTCTGAGATAGATGCCACAACATACATGACACAGATTTATTGCTTATTTACCATACTTTGGCAATTTATAGAGCTAAAAATATTTCATTATTGAATAAAGAGGATCACATCCTACTCAAAACTGGAAATGATTTTGTGCATTTTTAATTCTGCATTTTTTTATCAGCAAAAAAATAAATTTCACGTTGACCACTGCATACTGTATCCCTGTTAAAATTGGAAATGGGTTTTCAGGTAGTTGTGCTCTTCCTGTCTGCAATTTCAAGGGTCAAGGAATATAAAACTCGGAATTTGGTGATTCTTTGGCGCCAGTATTCAAGCAATTATACTACTCAGTCTGATTCATTTTTTATCAAATGGTTCCCTTGCCTCTGGAAACTAAAAGGACAGCAATCTACCACTACCAGCAAAAATATAACCGAGACAACCTGGTTTTTATTCATCCCTTCTGCAGTAGGAAGTGAACTGATTTGTATCATGCCAGATTTCTCCTACCCTTTGATTCAAGAGATACCAGCCTGAGCATCATTGGTAATTGGCAAGGGTAATTGAACAGAATTCCTTGGTAAAAACCAATAAAACTGACTGCTTTGCTGTACCCACACTGCAGGGGAAAAGGCACTGATTTATCTCTTTCATGTAGGATTCATGCAAGAAATTTAAATCCTAAGATATACACTGTTTTGGTTGAAAAAAAATTGTTCTTAGCATATCTGATATATTCACCAAGGAACTGAAAGACCTGGTAGTGTCTGGAGGCTGTGAGTACTCTGGTTATTTATGCTAGCTGCATTGTTGATGGCAGATCTAGAATGGTATTGATCCATACGAGTTAAAGGAACAGAGCAATAAAACAATGTATCCTGTCCAAAAAGTGAAGAGTCAGTCAAAAGTGACATGAAGGGATGACCTAACATGCTGTATCTTTTGCAATGAAATGACTTGAAGAACCGTTTATGTACTTACCCTTCCATCTTTGGGTGCTGGCGAGTCATCTTCATCTGAATCCTTTATTTCTACCAGTCTGGACAGAGTCAATCCATTCATTGCAGCAAGTTTCAACGGTCCTATATGAACACCTTTCAGTTTATCCGCCTTTGGAAGTCTCAAGGGTTCTTCCAGATCAGAATCATTGGACGTGCTGTATCCACTCGTTCCTGGAGTGATAACTGAATCATCACTGATCCTTTGCTGGAGTTGAACTTTGTCTCCCCTGTCCGCGACCACTGTCGCTTCCGCATCGCTTTCCTGTGGCTCAAGGGCAACAGTTTTTCCCATGGTTATTGATGACTCTGCCACCTTCCTCCTGTCGAGGGCGCTGTCCACATCAACTGCACTGTCACCTGAGGCGGCAATAATTTGTACGTATCCAGGAGTTTTAGGATCATCCTCAATGTTTACTGTCGGTATATCTTTGACAATTTTGACATCAGCCTCAATGTGCTGAGGTACAGTATGTGACTGCTCTGTTGACACAGAGTCCTGTAATGTTACGGCCGCTGAACCTGCTTGACTGGCATGTGACGTCTCCGTATCAGATGCAACGTCGGGGCTCTCTGCTTGCAGGTCAGCAGTCAAACCAATAAAAGCAGTGCTATTGCTATTTTCAATATTATAAATAGGCACCTTTGGTGAATTTTCTCTCATTTCAGTTGGCGAAGAAGCCGCTGTCTCTGACGAATGCGCTGTCAATTGTCCTTCTTCAAATGTATCATCATCTATGATATCCTCATGCGTTATATCAGTCTGTACATCCCTGCTAATGTGAATTGTGTGCTCCGCAGGAGAAACTTGTGACAAAGTTTCCAAATACTGCTCTGTGTTCAAATTCATGGTCTGAATTGCTGCCAGTGGTATCGAGTGTTGGGAGGTACTTACACTTCCCGATGCTGAGTTCACATTGATTGTCATGGACGTGCTCTGCATTGGCACTGGTTCTTGAAGTGTCGGGATCTGACCCAGCAGCCGCCTGCTCATCAAGTCCGGGCTGCTGCTGCTGATGTTCTGATACTGCAGTGATTGCCTCGGCAGATCCGGCGTGCTGGTGCTGTTCCTGGGATACGCCGGCGGCGGTTTGTAATGATCCAGCAGTAGTTTTGAGTTTATGTATTCCTGTGTGGTTGGCATGTGCTGAGATGTCAACTCAGGGGTGCTGTACGTGTGGGTCATACCCGGGTTACTTCGCAGTGACATAGCAGGCACGTATGGCAGGGATTCTGAT
Source organism: Ptychodera flava (assembly GCF_041260155.1). Taxonomy (NCBI): domain Eukaryota; kingdom Metazoa; phylum Hemichordata; class Enteropneusta; family Ptychoderidae; genus Ptychodera; species Ptychodera flava. The sequence goes on along the minus strand of NC_091941.1, from coordinate 30,060,993 downwards.
GAGGCGTCCACGTAACTATACGTTGGAGAGCCGAGGTTCAGATTCAAGTGGGTTCCATATGGGTTTAGACTATTGTACTGGTTGGGCTGTCTGATTTCAGGCTGACTGTACACCATGGTCTCAGGTTGCTGATATGCATGGGCTCTTCCCAGGTTACTCAGGCTCTGACTCTGATCGCCAATTGTGTTCAGTCGGTTGTGAACACGCACTAGCGCTTCGTTGTAGTCCGGCGATGGCCGATACTGAGGAAGGGTAGTCAACAGCTCCTGTTTGGTAGGCTCGCTGCTTGAAATACTCGGATTGGAAGATGCCGGTGATGCATGCATATAGAGGCCCTGGTTGAGAGACGTTGTACTCGGTGCACTGTACACACTGCTGCCACCATCCACGACAGCCAGCCCGCCGTTGCTGTAGGCATGTTCTATGGTCGGGCCATCAAGACTGAGTTGTGACTGAGTGAAGTGACCCTCCTCAGGCTGCACTGTTATTCTCTCTGGGAGCGGAAACAAAAGAAAAAAATTGAACATCTGTCACTGCACTGCCAAATCAAAAGAAGTATCCACATATTGCTTTTAGTATGATCACCATGTTTATTTGGATACAGCAAAAACATTGCAACTAAAATATACTGTATCAAAAAGATAAACAATCTGGCACTATTGATTTCAGAAAAGTGAGTAGTTTAATTAAATATAAGACAGAGGCAAGAGACTTCAGAATACCTTACATAAAATGACATGCTCAGCAGTACAGTAAAATTCTCATTGAAAACAATACTTGTTGAAATCCGACATGTGCCCACACAAGTTGAATTCATATGTATTGACTGTAAAGCATTGTGTTTTCATGCTTTAGAAACAACATTCAACAAACCAAATGCAGGGGGGGAGAGCCAATCACAATGCTGGTGACATGCAGCAGTGTTCGCCTACCTTGCAGACTGTTGGCTCTAGCATTGGTAAACGCATTAATGTTATATTGTGCCTTTTCAGCAGATCTCCTGGTCAGAGTGGGTTTCCTCTGAAGTGGAATTTGAAAATTCTTGGGAATGAGACGACCTCCATCAAGTGATGCCTCCTTCCCACCTCTGGAAATTTATTGGGAAAAAAAAAGTGAAAATAGATTTCACACTGGTGTACTTTAGATTCAATCACATTGCAACATTGGCAGATGGATTTGTGAGATTTTGTCTTCTTTGACCTTCGATAAAATCCTTGTTCATGTCTTCAAACACAAAGATTCCAAGCCATGCATCCATTGCAACTGCCATTCAAAAGTTTTTAGGATTTCCTATCCATTCACCCAGACTATATTTATTGATGTGTCAGCTGCACTCTAGGTGAATGTAATTATGTTCACTGAAACTAAAGAGGTGTGAGGAAAAAATTGTCAAGAGAAATTTTCTATGCAAATCCAAAGCCATTGAGGAGAAACTCCTTTGAAGTGAAGTCAACTCATTTACTCTCTCCTATTACAATAGTTTAAGGAATAGAGATTTTGATTGACGCAAATTTAATACTTGTCATGTCTTTGAAACAATGTATCAAAGTGACCACATAATCCTTTGACCTTTACAAGTCTGTCAAGAGATGGGTAATTTAGGTAAAGAAAATATAGCTGTATGGGTATTGATAGGAATTCATAAAAACAATGTATTTTAGAGCTATCAACCCTACTTTGTGGTATTTATAAGCAACTGTGTTCCTCATCTGACCAACATCACGATATCGGTAAGGCTAAACAAAAGAGTAATCAAAGTAAGACTTTCACGCCTCTGACACACAGGGGTTAAAAATGAAGGGTTCAATGAATTAACACTGACATCAAATATCAAACATGCAAATTAAACCTCAAGGACCCATATACTCAAAGTCACCTAACATTCCAGGGCTTTCAAGGACTTTTTCAGCAATTTTCAAGGACTTTTTATGGTCCAAAATACCATTTTTCAGATATCCTTTTTTAAACAATACCATTTTTACACAGCGTTTTACATATTATATTTACTATATCATGACTGATCACTTGTCATTTTTGAAAATTTTAGGTGGATTATCAATTTCCAGGACTTTCCAGAAGGCTTTAAAATTCAAGGACTTTCAAGGAGCATACTGTCCTTATCAAACAAACCTGATGATTTCTTCCAATCTCCTTTGAACAAAGAGAACAAATAAAAATTCTGCGGTGTAAAAAGTATTTGGTTGTGTCTCTGGCTGATATGGAGTCACTTACTGCATTGCGGCCATGCTAAGCTTGTAGAATTTGTGTTTGGTGATGAACATGCGGCACACATATTTGGCAGTTTCTGCGTCCTCCATCTGAAACTGTATGGTATCCTGGGTACGCACACTCTCAATGCCAAACAGCCTTTTGTTGTGAACGGTCTGCCTGATGTCATTCCATCTGAGAAGAAACGAGGACATATGCAGTGGAATTTTTTTTTATTTTGCAATGACAGACCGACTCGATCTGTTGTGGACAAATTGAATATGACTGAGCAGTCAATAAATATCAAATTATGAAGATTGGAATTTTCATGTCTGAGATATGCCAACCCCCCTCAGCTTGAGGTGAATCTGTTTTGATCGAATGTCGCAGACATGTAATCGAATACCAGAACAGCCTGACTGGGAGATGTTGATTCAGATTGTAAAGTGATTGTGCAAAAACAAATCACTCTGAACCCCACTTGAGCATGTAGTTACACATAAAATACTACAAAACTCCTGGGACAAATTAAAATATATTCAAGCACTGCTGGCATCCATTTCACATCTACGCTAACAGAAAACATACGGCTCAATAATAAATATTTGATTCATGACACAATATTTCAATTTTTTTCAATAAAGGAAGGAGTGAAATATATTTAAAATGTTTTCATGGCTTCAGCATATATCACATATCATGCTGGAGACTACGAATAACAGCATATTACACTGAGGGTTACGAATTAATATAAATCGCAATATGGAAAGTCCACATTTGAAAAATCCTCACAAATCCAAATACAAAGTTGTCTGTTGTCATGGCATTCACTTCATGACTATACAGACCTTAATGTTTCCACTTACTTGAAATAAACCGTAGGTTGCCCGTTGAGATGCTTGACACTGATGCCTAGAAATGACGCACCAAGTAACAAATCGTTTCCAGATTCATCCTGGGAATAAAAAGAAGACCATTTGCAATAATCATATCGTGCATCTACACTCCAAATTTAAAATCTGTAAGTACTGCAGTTCTCCAAATATTTGAATGGACAGACATCCTCACATACATACATACAAATGATACATACATAAATACAGACATGTACATACATTGTACATACATGTACGATCCATACTGATGGTAATGCCAGACACCAGACGGATACCGATAATACATGTAGTTTCTATATAGATTACATTCTATAGCAGCTACAAACAGAAATCAATCAAAGCTTTACTTGATATGTTACATTTATTATTTTCACAGCATGCATTTATGCGCGTGTTGTGTGAGTGTGCATCAAAATTTTCATTACTTGCCCAGCCTTGGGTGGGAGTAATAAAAATATTTTCACGAAAAACTGCAAACATAAGTGTGTGGCATTATCACATTTGAACCTGGTAAAATAAATATATTACATTCCTGACCCTGGATAGACCTTTCATACCATGATTCATGACTGTTCATTCAAATATTTTCTGTGTTTACGGTTCAGAAAAGAAAATCTTGATTGAATCCCCCTACATCCCCCCTCCCCCCACAAAAAAAAGAGGTCATAAGAAGCACTGCAATGGATATATCTTTGAAATTAACCACATATCGCGGAATGTGATCAACCACTCCCATCTAATCCAAATGTGATAATCTCCTAATGACCAAAGTCCACTGCAAGGAATGTCACAGTTTCAGTGTCTGAAACAAAGATATCGATACGCCTACACATAATCTTCCAACAACCTAATTCAGGTGTACGGCTGATTATTATTTGCTGTGTTGCTCACAGAGGGTTCTCAATTTTATTTTTTGTTTGGAAAACAAAGACCTACATTTTATATTCCCATATACCATATGTTTGGCAAACAGAATTTCTAATGTACCAGTACTAGTATGTTTGATAAACAAAATTGTGTGTATTTTTCTGCACAAATACACAAAGAGATTCACATTTAATTTAGCATTCATTAAGATGAATACTTCTAAAATGTGTAGGGTAAGAAACATGATGAGACATGACAGTCATCTAAATATCTCAATAAAAGGGAGAAAAATTCATCATTGTTCTATTTCAAAAGACTAGGATTGTTAGACCAGATGCAAATTATCTAAGATACATTTCTCAACTGTGCCTATATTTGTAATCTCAACAGTGGATAACCATGATAAATGTAATGATATAATGAGGTGGCATTGTTACGGGATTTCCTTTTTATTCAAAAACCACATATTTTCCCCCAACATGTGCTTTGACAGTTTTCAATGACAAGTGCATCATATGGGCGTTCATGCAAAACAGAGTCATGCAGACTGTCCCTGAATAGGGAATTATCCGACAAAAGCGAGTCAATGAAAGAAATACAGATACATGCTGTTACAATTATCCCAAGTGATTTCCATTGCAAAATTCAACTGCAGTCACCTTGCAATTCATTAATTTGAATAATCCCGTGATTTTTGACAGTTTAATTTGAGGTACATTACAATGGAAATTGATCCTATGTCATGCAAATTTTAATTTTTGAAAATTTAGAAACTATTGCAACAGACAGTGGGTGAGTTCCCAGAGGGTAGAATTAACAGAAGAAGGCTCCATACCTTTGCTGGGTAACTTTCTTGACCATAGCCATCGAGTTGCGAGGCTTCGTTGATGTATGCCAGTTCAGCGACATCTGGCGGCATACTTTGATGGTTCCTGTGCTGGTTTGCTACTTCCTGAGTCAACTCAGTCAGAGAATCAGCTTCACTTGTGAGATTCTGTGTATGAGGAACAAAGAAAACACATAAAAATTACCTTGAGCACTTCTGCATTCCTTTGTTCTATGTATAACAACAGAGTGAGCACACATTCTATTAAGTATCTAAAATTAGTTGTGTTCAAAGTAAAAAGGTACTCATGCATACTATAATTTGCAAAACTATACTTGTTTTTACACCAAATGTGTGATTTACACCTGCCTGATGATAACTCGATTAGCATTTCTCGCATATTCCCTCTATTGTAATGACAGTTGTAGCATTCCTAACACGTCTGAAACCCAACTGCTTGGACATATGAGTTATCCAGATTCCATAAATTGAAAAGATTGAAAAAGTGTTGCAGTCACAACACAGTACCAAGTCAGAAATTTGTACCCTGCCAAATAAAAATATGCAGCTCTTGGCATAAACATGTTTGCATTCAACTTATTTTTTTTTTCCTACTCAGCAAAGAAAGACAGGTGTTTTTGTAACAACAGAGTTCTCAACAATTCTTGATCTTTCCAAGAACTGTTTATATCCGAGCAAAGTCACCATAAACATTACTTTGTAAAGCAACAACATAACAATCTTCTGTATTTCTCTCTGTTTTGTTTCCCTTTTTTTTCAAATATGCCAATCTCAGTTCATGGTACTTGCCTTTGGCAGAATAACAAAATCTTTTAAGAATTCCACAGTATGGGTGTATGGGATATGATCTCCAAATTCCGCTGAAATAGAAGAGATGCAAGCATTAATGACATAGCAAATATCACGCTGTGTAATAAAGCACATGATAAAACTTCTTGGCAACAATACATGTACAGACACACAGGCAAGCTGTACGGTCTAGGCCTGAAGCAATGATTTCCTGCGTCTCTGTTTTTGACAGATCCACTCAGCTAGTTATTGGCACTGATAAGTCAAGAGAGTATTAATTTTCAGTGTAATATGTTATGGGGCATGAATGTGATATAAGTCTGACTTCTTAAGTGTACTAAACCCTGGCATTTGGTTCTGCAATGCAGACAACTTGATACTCTAAGAATGTTGAAACATCGACACAGTGCTGCGGTTGTCTTACCAAGAGGTTGGGGTACTCAAATTAAACCACCTCTTTTGAGACAGATTTACGGCTTATACTAGGAAATACATGTACATGTATGTTGTTCATGAATTATTCTGGGAGATTCCATAACTCCACAAAAAAGTACCCTGTAATCAGTTGAAATCTGATCAATTTGGAATTTTTATGGGGACTTTAGGGGATTAATTAGGAACTGTAATTTTACTGGATTATGATCATTTACAACCATCAGATATAGGTATGTATAAAAAATTCTACATCTAAATTTTGTTTTTGTACTAGATGTACATGCACTTTACATGTCAACTTTATCTATACTACTTCTGGTGACCCAAATCAGAAGGAGGCAAAGGATGGAGCCTCTTCATTACAGAGTTTTTGCTCAACCTCTTCTACCGTAATCACGGATCATATAAAAGTTGGCCATACTATTGATTTGTACCGGTATATCCTATATGCACTTAAAATTGATAAATGTTTAAAATCTAAACAACTTTCATTCTGTGTAACATTATCACCTTTATCACACACTTATTCAAACTTGTGCAATTTACTTAGGTGTGAAAATAATATACCTGTGTGTGAAAAACTATTGAGTTAGTACTCTAAAAGATTCACACAAAAGTGTAAATGATATGTATACCCCCGGTACGTCTGTCAGCTCCTCCCCCAATTCTGCATGCATTGGTACACCCTACAATGGAAAAACAATAGGGCTGAACCATTACCATGGTTTGTGCAAGGAATGGTTTCAACTCTACAGAGGATACCTTTCCAGACTAATCATTACCTTGCACAGCATAGCTGGCCAGCAACACTGCTTGCTCAGGGCTACAGGGCAGAATACCTTCGATGATGTCACTCCTCAACTGCAGGAAATACAAGTATCTGGCGATGAAAAGAGAGAAAATATAGCCTATTTCAGTTACTGGTGGATGCATAGCCAGATGTCTCAAATGGCATCGTACTGGTAGAAATGGAAATTTACCTGGAGGGAAGTTGCTTTCATCAGTTTGTAATGTACTGCACAGACTGACTACGATATTTTAAGACAGTCTGTTTATCTGTGACACAGATGTTTTGTTTCAATTTTGTTTCAGCCTTTGAGTGTACTGTATGTCAATTGAGGGAATAAATTTGTTCCCTTGCAAAATAAAATGCAGTCTGTCTGCTATGATAAAGTGAAAAGCACTTCGCAAAGACTCAAATAATGGTAAGAGTTTTGCCATGTGACTGTTTCTTTAGTGCCTGCCAGTTAGAAACTTCGTAAGAGCTGACAACATACATCTTTCTATTTTCATTTTATTTTTTGGCCCTCACCAGTTTTTAAAACAAACTTTCAAAAATTCACTGGCAACATTTCAAAAGATTTTGTCCATACATTGCCATAAAAGAGCCTGTCAACAAAGTCCATTTAAATTTTTTACTGCACCACAGTGAACACCTGTTGCAAAGAGGAGAAATAAATTAACATTCACAAGTCTGCCATTTTCTTTTGAGCTTGACCAGCACAATGCATATGCCTGACATCACAAAGACATTGTCTGGGGGTCTATTATGCTTGGGACATGTATGTCCAGTTTTGGACATACACAACATGTCAACCTCTCTCATTCACTGACTCTTGTCAACACCCTAATGGTGTTCTGTCAAATGCCTGACACATGTAGTACATCGTTTACAGCAGGGCTGCACTTAATTTTCTGAATGCCCTAACTCATTTATCTTACTCTATAATCTGACAACTTCTAGAGGACGCATGCAAACTATCTGAAATACTTTGTGAAGTTAAAAGAAAAAAAAAAGAGTGCCCATACCACATCAAATGGTGACAGGGATTGGACAAGGTTTTCAGTCTTATAATTGCCTTATCTACTCCTGCGATGTACGATGATGTAAATCAGGATTTTTTTTCACACTGATTGCAAGGTTACAGTACTGACTACATTCCAACATGTTCAGGCCAGCAGAGTACGATTATGTGGGGTGAGAGTGTTTTGCAGACGAATTCATATTTATGAGACATGAGCAAGATCACTGAAACTGTTGACTGATAAACTACATGCTTTTAGCATCCTTCATTTCAGTGTACCAACATTATACCCCTCCCTGACCGCTAGCTCCCTTGTCTTGCCCTCCTTTCATATGACTTCTTGTTGCTAGGGGGATCTCACCAGTAAGACAATGACAAGTTACGCATCTGCCTTCCCCCCCTGGAGGGTTGCCATTCAGTACTAGATAATGATATTTCACAAAGACAAAGTCTGTGAAGACCACAAATCACCGGAAAAACCAACCTTTCACAGCTGGCAATGGCAAGCGAACTGGACGTATCATGAAAACACCATCTTGCAGAAATTGAGTGTGTGTGCCCAAATCTTCCTGGAATTGTACAATATACTTGTTGATCGGTTTTATACCTTTGTCTTTGTGAAGAAGTCTTTGCATGAGGTGTCTAAGTGCACACAAATGCACACGTTTCTGCGTGCATGTACATCACTAAAACAGGGCACATCATCAACATTTCTTCTGAAAGTTCTTGAGAGAACTGTGTATATCCACAACACCAAGGTGCCATTCAATTGTTAGACAGCAAGCAGTTTACCCCATATACCGGTACAGCTCATTATAAATGGTTAAACCCCATATACAGCTTATTATAAATGGTTAAATGCTAGACTTACAAATGGCAGATACACCCTGTATCTCTGGGGCAGGTCAGAGGCTGGGATAGTTACCTAACAACCATATCGCACAATTGGCATTTTTTGAGAGTCGTTGTGATAGCATTAAAACTAACATGATTCAAACCTCTGCACACACTTGAAAAGTGCTTGTAATACAATAATATTTCAAGCATTGGGAAAAAACTTTTATATCAAAAGTCAGAATTCATCTACGACATCATATTTCCTCTTTTTTGCTTGGTAACACTGAAGCACATATTCCATTCATACAATGTGCATGTACATCACCTTTCCACAGATTGTAAGCTTTTGTCAATTAAACCAGCTTTGCTCTAACACATGAGTTTTTTCTCATAAAAATCTGCACAAAATTCTAGACTTTTCTGTCATTTTGCACTCCACATATTCTGAAGCACTGGTCAGTGGTCGCTCGGAATGACAAGCAAAGGGGAGGAGTGTCTATTTTTAACAAGTAAAAAGTCAAGTATAAATGACTGCATTGGTCAGGCTCATGAGAGGAGCAGCACACATCTATCATCATTACACAATAGCCTAACAGGTGTTCTGGGGAAAGTCATTCACTTGCTCCTATTTCTTTGTAACCTTTTGAGATAACAACAGGAGGGAACACTGTTGAGGAAACACATTGTAAAGCTTGGAATTGTCATCACAAAAAAAGGCAAAGGTGTGTGTGTTTTTTGTTCTCTGACAAAAAATTTAGGATTTCAATCAATAGCAATGAGGAGGGTATAGAGCTACAGTGGTTACAAATTATCATGGGAGCAGACTAATGTGCATTCACTGTGTTTGTATGTGAATGGTCAGCTCTTTTGTTTGTATGGCTAGGAAAATTTATTAGTCAGGGTTGGAGTTGGGAAGGGTGATTTGATCTGCTGGTCATGGCATGGCTAAATGAAAACTGCAAAACTAATGCTGTGGCTTTTTCCCTTCATTGGGCAAAGAACAGAGACACTTGAAGACAGAGTACTGACACCTTGTCTTCATTGAAACTCAAAGTACATGGACCTTTGCAGCATACTGGATTGAAATCCAATCACGGTGTCACACAGCGAACACATTTAATTGACTGAACAGATATTTGGCATGGAATTCAACTTTCCTCAAAAGACCAATTATTGTACACCAATAATATCATCATCATCATCTTATGAACAAAACTAATAGACAGAAGTAAGAAATATGCCTGCTGCCATTCCTTAAAACAAACGGATGAGCCAACAAAACTAAAATAAAATGCAAAATTCTTACAATGTACACAGATACAAGAATGTTGTTATGCTCTTGCTGGTTCACTTATACAGAACAGAGTGTGCTCTCAGACAAATTTCACATACCGGTACACCCAAACAGAATTCTAACGATATTAACATTCCAGTATTTTAATCCTTCTGAAGTAAAAAAGTCTGCTGAATTCAATGCCTGCCAATCATAACACACCTTTTACGAATAAATCTTAGTAGTGACTATAATCCCACCGGAGCTTTGTAATAGGTTAAAGCAAAACCAGCACATACCTAATTATGAACTGAATAAACGTCAAAACCCATCACGCATTTCTTTGCATCCATCACAAAGAATTTTGGAAAACTGACAGATATAAAAATTTTCATTAGAACAATATTTTGACTGTAAGACCATTTAGTTGTTGGGAATGTATTGTAAATGTCACAATTGTTAAAACTGCTTCTCCACTCCTTAAAACTTGGAATATTGACAAATACACTAACTATATTTGACAAATACATAATTGAGTATGTAATATACTGTTCAAAATTTAGGATCGTTTACTTAAGGAAAATCTGAACCAGTACTTCTCAAGATACCAAACCTACTGATTCATTAGGAAATACTGGTTATACATGTTCTAGAAAAATAAAAAAATAGAAATAATAGAAACATTCATTTTCGTACTGTATATATTGGAGTAGAACACTGAAATATTGATAGTTTCTCCTTGTACCGGGGTATGATTGCCTTAGGATATCTAGTGGCACTGAGGCAAATTGATCTATAAAAACTGGTAAATTTTTCAGCCACTGCCGTTGACAATAAAATCCTGTTGCCTGGGGTCTTGCTCATAATATATTATAATATATATATATATATATATATATATATATATATATATATATATATATATATATATATTATATATATATATATATAATATATATATGTGTGTGTGTGTGTGTGTGTTATAAAATTCTAATATTAATTCAAAATACTTCTTTTTCAGAAGCTCTTTGATTATGTAAAAAATTAAAATGGCTACTTTACTATGGATATGTTGCTATATATTTGTGGTGAGTTAATAAAAAAGTGTACCTTTGATCAAAACAGATATGCTGTATGTTTTTATCTGATTACAAATAATCAAGAAAAACAAGGCAAAAAACTTGATTTGGCAAGTTGTCACAGTTAAGTGTCAAATACTAGTTCATGGAATGTTTGAATTTGACCTTGCAGCATTGGGATGACAAGCTAAATGTGTGGACACTGCCTGCTAGATCTGCATTTTCAGAAATGCCTGATTGTTTCCTTTTTTTCATAAATATATGATACACTTTTAAATGGCATAGGTTGAAGGCCATGGTATAGCAATATTTTATCCAAGCAAAAGTCAATAATAATCAATGATTTACTGGCAAAATCAAGTTGAACAATGCAAATTTATTGATTTTTTGGTCATGAACTTACCTTGTTATTTCTTGCTGTAAGCTGTGCACATCGAAGGCATAAAGCATGATACCAAACCTTAGCATTGGGTCGTTGGCATTTTTGTCAAGTTGCTTCTTCAGGGGTTTATCCAAGTCAACCCATCGAAGCTTGTAATTTTTGTTGATATATTGCAATCCAAAAAACTCATTCTGCAAAAAAATTAGAAACTTCACATCAAAATCTACTGAACATATATTTTTGGGTTTCACATCATACTTTATCATTTGCTTATCTGTGTTACCTAATGGTAGAAAAATATGTGAAATATTTTTGGTTAGCTAGCAGTAACCTGCCTGAATTTTCAACTGCTCTGGGCAAAGAACTTAAAATTGGTGTTCGTTTTAAGGGCCTTTTTTTTGAGATTGGCTAATTATTTATTAAAGAACATTTATGAACATCAACTGGCACAGAAATGTAAATATGCAGGGATAGAAATACTTTTTTATTTCTTGTGGCAAAAGTTTGCCACCGGATATAAAATTAGGTGGCAATTATGAAAAGTCTGGTGGCAGTTTAACACATCATGTGATCGGTATAATAAAACATTTTGTCATTGCCACATACTCATTCTAATCTATAAATTCTTGAAAATATGGTGAGTACACGTCACAAAAAGTCAACCCATACTGCAGGCCTCGAAAATTTTTTTCAAACTTACTAACCGTGGGACACGTGAATTTCATTTTTACTTGCCCGAGAGGAAAAATTACTTGCCCTAAATTTATAATAACTGTACCAGTAATTTGTAACAGAGGGCAAGAGTTTGGGCATATTTAGTGAATCCAAAGAGGGAAAAAACAGATTCAAACATGAACTACATCTTTTTACGAAATCTGAAATGTCACAGAAGAAATGTGAGAATACTTTAATCTTTTCTGTAGATTTGGTCATCTAGAAAACATCTTTGAATTTGGAATTTTTCCACAACCTAATCCAAATTAAAATCTTTGCATAAGAGTAATAAGATTGTGTGATTTACAATGTGCATGGCTGGCTGCTGCTCTTTATTGTCAAGCTGAGATCACAGACAACTGCTCTGCTAGTGTTTATCTGCCAATGCATACGCGCACATGTACATCTTCAACCCTTTTACCTGTTTACATGTTTGCTCACTGAGCACAGCAGTTTTATTTTGATAAATGTATTCGTCAAGAGAGCAGATTCAAGTTTCCTTTTCGTTACTCTCCAGTGCAGATTTGTTTTCTGTAAGTGAGAGCCGATCCCTAACAACCAACTTCGGTCACGTAATTTGAAACTGTCTGCATCTCACACACTACGTAGCTGCAATATGTGGCCTCCTTGGTCGACTGAGCCCGTTTCGACTACGATGTGAACTTGTACTTTTCAACTGGGTGTTGATTTAATTACGTTGAACAGTAAGCATTGCCGAGATCCATGGCTTCGAATAAGTTTACATCCATTTACCGAGCACATGGTGCAACTACACTATCCCGTGAAGCCGATCGATTGTCATACGAGTCATACACTTGCACAAAGAGAATGGCAACCACTGTCAAGAGCATACCACTTTACGGCACACATACAAAACAGTGAGTTCACTCCGTGTCGTCGGAGAGAACATGTCGCAAAACTCTATTTTTACGACTTTTTGTGTTTTACAACAGCAAGAACGATTATTTTGCGATGTCGGGCGGATTTTCAAGGTTTTCAGAAAAAACTTCTGAGAGTTGAAGGACTTACAATGATTGTAGGCGTGTACAGACCTAATGAAATACGTTTTCAAGCTTGAATTGTCCAGAGCTTAGTTGATTCAACCGCTGGTGCACTTGCCCGTCGGACGGGAAGCATATTGATTTTACTTGCCCGAACGCGAAGTTCACTATAGCCACGATCGTCGGGCGATAGGAATTTTTGAGCCCTGTACTGGCTAATGAATTGCAAGTATTTATTATTATTTAAATCATGATGGCTGCAGTTTGGCTTTGTTTTCAAAATGTCACAACATGCTTTTATCTTGTGCCGTATGACTGCATATGCGGCTATCACATAGGGCAACAACATGTCCAGTGTACAAAAGCTGCTGTCATCGATATGGAGATTAGCCAATCACAAGTTTGGATTCACGCTATGTTTTCATTCATGCCAAAATGTCACAATTAGTTTGGTTTTTTTTGCTAATGAGTTTTTCCGCCGTCAGACAACGCGTGTTCCTTCAGTGTTCCTTCATTCAAGCCGTAGGATCGATGACATGATGACCCAAAATTTAGTGGCAGAAAAATACCACCAGAAAAAAAATTTGGTTGCAGATTGACAGTTTTTGGTGGCAAATGCCACCATTGCCACCGATTATTTCGAACACTGATATGTTATGTACCGGTACTATCTGGTGAACTACCATGACCTTGGCATTCTTTCTTATGACTCTTTGCTCGTGACCTCATGTCATGATTGTTATAAAATGAGATACCACAATCATTATGCCATAAAAAATTACAACACTGAATTGGTAATTTTTCCCTCTTAAGAAAATACCAGCACAAGAACTTTGAATACATGCAAGATTGAAAATATGGTGTTTGGACAACTGATAAAGATAACAATCTGTCATACATGTCAACGGAGATACAGGAATATGAAGAGAAGTTCTAAACAACTCTGTACATGTAACACTACCAATGTTTTTCTTTTTAAATCAATGTTCATTATCAATTATTACAGTACAGCATGTCAAGCCAGTTCCAGTGTTTCATCCATGATGGAATCAACAGGGGGATTTTCCCCTTTACCAGAAAAATTTAGTGGCGATTTCCCAAGTTCATATGTGTTCTACTTGTATCTCTAAAGTGTTACTGGCATCATTTCTTTGTGGCTATAGTCCCCACTTGACAACTTACTAGGGGGTGCCAACATGTCAACACGAGGGGGAATCCCCCATCCCCCTGTCCAGATGAAACACTGGAGTTCCATTTGCCAAATGGCACACATAAGGCACTGCACTGATTCAGAAATTTTACTAAACACTTGTCTTCCCTACCTCTTCCAGCTGCAACTTCTGGGCCACCATTGCCAGGCAATCACTGCCTGAATTTTCAGGACTGAGAGTGCATTCCAGTATTGTGTTATCCAACAACTGGATACGTGCGACGTAGGAGTTTTTCCCGGAGACATAGTAGCGCCGAGTCTTCTTCAGTTTCAGCCCAAAAGGCATGATTATTCTCCGTGTTAACTACTGCCTGTAGACTGCATTGGTAACTTTTTTTTCCGAAGCTGCAAACTCTGGTATCTGTAATTGCAAAATTAGAAAGAACAAATAAGTGATGCTGACAATTCAGTGATTTAGTCTCATTCATGCTCAATATGATCAGTATGACATACATGTATAGGTCAAATAGTTTCAAATATTACATAGGCAAAATAAAAAAAGCGTGTTTCCAGTAACCCAACCTACTCCAGTGTTTTTGCTAAGGTTGGGGAACATTGGTAAATGATTTGGGAACCTTGGTAACATTTCTGCTGTCCTCTGATCTGATTGCATTGATATACCAAGGGGAACCCCGGTAAAATGACTGGGGAACCCCGGTAACATTTACTGGGGTACCGGCCTTAACAAAAACACTGTACCGGTACTCTATATAAAAACCTCAACCCAAACTTTTTTTTTCATTTTCAAAAATCACACATGAGTTTACCAAATGTTGCAGCTTTTTAGTTTGTCACACTGAAATAAAAAAATGAAAAATAAAAAAGTTCCTGACTGACCTACCCTATTTCTCAAGGGCTTGTTAACAGGAACACACCCTTTTTTTAAACACCTTACACGGCTTCAGTATTCTGGCACTTGAAAGTTTGATAGATGTACACATGTACGTAATATTTCCATGTGAGTTACGGCACCCTTCTTAATTAAACAATTTTTTTGGTAATTGGAAAAGACGAAAACAATACTACTGGCACATTTCAAAGGCAAATTGCCATGAGTGAGTACCTGAATGAATAATTTCAAATAACATTATTGATTACCTGGACCAAGGCTTTACAATTTACATATAGTGTTTACAACCAAGTTTAAGAGCTACATGTATCCATTGGAATCCCTTCAATTTGCAGCTACATAACAAAATACTTCACAAGATGTATATTTATTCTATTCTTGCCTGGGAATTTGTTAACATCTTTGATTTCTCAAAAAGCACAATTTATGCTATCGATGAAAAGTCAAAAGAGTGTAAACAAATACATAATATTAATGCTAATGTGTTTTATTGAGAGAACAAAATTTACAAGAGATTCACCTGCACTGTCACTGCAGTGTGTGAGATTCACCTATATGTAAATACAGGAAGTTCCTGCAGAACACAGTAACCACACTGAACTGGGAACAAAATCCTAGTGTCTGGCGATTTATTTCTACTTTTAACAAACTGGCTAAGTCATAAATCATCGTGTTGCCGGTACACTGTGAATTTCAGCAACCAGAATCACTCTTTTTTAAATACCAACAGTCACGCAACTCCCCATGATTGAAAATGTCCAAAGTAGAGCAACATAGGAACTTGTGAGATTATTATTCACCCTCTTGTGGTTTATGTACTGCAAACACTATAGTATCCACCTACTTTAAAGTTTTATAAAGCCAACAGGCTGCCATTGTGTCATGAGTGCTTGTTACACACTTGAAGTGAAGAAGCAACAGATGCTCTCCCCTGAACTAACCTTGACACATGTCACTGTAGATCTGTAGACACTCTACGTGCAATTGTGCATCACACTGTAATTACTTTGACATGATGACGTTAACTATTATTCTTTCTTTTAAATCAATGATATCAGAGTGCAAGTCACTGAATTTTGTTTTTGTTTTCTGTTTGTTCATTTTTTGGTAGTTCTGACGTGACTAGATCCGAGTCACGTAATTCAGATAATTTCAACATTTTGGTACCATTGCATCAAAATGGAAAAGTAAACATTTCTTTTTTAACATTCCCTGTTACACGAATATTACCCATGTCGACTCACTCATGCGTAAATGCAAATAATGTTTCTGAACCGAATCAATCGTCATCAGTAATATCGCCACTGATATTTAATAAAACAGTCTTCTCTGCATGCATCTGTACTGACATGGCACCAATCTGCATGGTTGAAAAAATGCACTCTGGAAAATTGTCAGTGTGCTCTTCATCTCCGATTTGTTACACTAATCCTCTCAATATATGCCCTGATAATCACATTAAAGTGGCAACAAATGCCAAAATACCGGTGTACGAGTTTTTCACTCGCCTGTCTATGCAATAAAAACAAAATATCTTCTGTTATCTTTCTTGTCCACCACGAAAATGTACTTTGCATTATATTTACTACAATTATTTGTTATAATTCCCTTTCAAGCAAACATAACCAGATGCTTTTTGACTGAAGGGTGTGTTTGGATGAGTAAAATGTCTTATGAGGAGTTCCCATTGCCATAAATTCCGCACACAGGCTGATGATTCACGTCAACACATGTTCAACATTACTACGCTGGTTTTCAAGGAAAAGGAAGGACTTCTTTTTGTCTGGTTATGTTGATTACGTTTTCCGCCATAACTGTATAGACATCAGCGAGTGTTCAAAGAAATAGCTTTGAAAATATTCACCACAAAGTACCGAGGCAAATCCAACAATGAGGAGGTCATTCACCCAGGCATTGTTGACAACATGCAGACAAGTTTTTACATATTTTTTCTGACCATTCAGTAAAGGAAGATATCATTAATTAGAAAATGGTAGTATGACCTCCATGATAACCCTGCTGATTCCATGCCCCTTCATGAACATTTGTAATTTCAGTTCACTCAGAGAAACCCTCTGATTTCCACATCAAAGGTTAGAATTTAAACTTTTGGCAACCGATTTGACAGAGGTGACATACCCGAACACATCTTCACCTTTGTACTGGCTTCATCTTTTGCACCAGAGCCTCTTGCAAACAATCAGAAGCGCTAATTCACTGCATGTGGCAAATTTTGACTTGGGCAAATTGGTGAATGAGAATTATGAGATATCAGTGTGGTCTACATTTTGCCAGCAGAGCTGAATAAACTACCCCTTGCTCTGAAATTATGAGCACACCATGCAGTCAATCTCAATGATCTCTCTGTGGTGTAATGTAATAGGTAAGATTGCTGAAACAATATTTCACCAGTTTTAATTTTGAAATTTTAACAAGAAGACACACAATTCACTTGTCACTGAACACTCAAAGTCTGATGGACAGAAAGCCTAAGTTTTGACAACTGCATATACAGAATTATTTCCGCAAAAATTCTCAATAACAGTATTTTAAATATTTAAATCTGCATACAAATTGCTTTTATGACTTAACAAGGAATCTCAACAATTCTTTGAATGACTGAAATGAATAGAATATTTTGTATTGACATGTATTACCCTTAGCTTCATACTTCGTCATATTTTGTATCATACATTCTACAAATGGACTGCTTACATACAAATCTTTTAATTCAGGGGGGTGTGGTGACCAAAACTTTCATTACAAGTTTGTTGGACAGTCTTTTGTGTGTACAATTTTGAACAGCTATCTGTACAATACAAAAATAATACAGATATGATAATAGCAATTAAAAGTGATTTCTACACTTCAATTCCAGAAGCTGCACTTTTGGGAGAACTTGTGACAGTTTACACATGAATTGACAAAAAAAGAACTCTAGCAAAGTGTTGGTATCTTTGAGAGATTCTCGCCCACTCCTGATGAGCTCTGCTGATGCTCATGCTGGAAAACTGATTCATTCAAGGTCTTTGCTCTGACATGTGGTGGTGTGACCTTAAAATTTGGGTGGGATTGAAAATGGGGTGGAAGAAGGCAAGCCCTAGGTAGGAAATGCTGATGCCGATCCATTTTTTGCATTTTTTTAACATTGTGGTATTATTCTCAAGATAAACACCCATTGAGTTCCACGTATGACACGACTGGTCTCAATTCATTTACTCATCGGGACACAGCCATTAATATTACATACACCATAAAACTTTGATGATTGACTTTACAAACTACTGTTTGTACTACCGTGTGATTGGGTATGGTTTTAATATGAACACTGTGGTCAGAAATGTGGCCGTTATCCATAAAGAGCTAGTTTATAAATGTTTACGATGTGCGATTCGCCCTGGTCCTAGTCCCCAACAATCATGCATGACTATTCTGTTCATTCTCACAGCCACGGCAGAGAACGATGAATGATGGTAGAGAGAAAACGTCGATTGCTTTGTTTCTCCTTGCACACTGGCATGGCAGCAGATCGTGCAAGAATGAAATGTGGGAAATGTTGTACATGGACATGCCAGAGGAGGAAAATATATATGCGTGCTTCCGTTTCGAAGTCTCACTTTTGTTATACTGCTCCTAGTATGATGATCACTCATCCGTGAAGGGCTATACGTGTACTGTCCTTTTCGCGTACTTTTAGGGCTTCTGTTAACGGTTGCTTTGGTTTCGTGGTGTAAGATATTCGTGCAGACACGAAAGTTAAGCAGGAAATACTGTTGGTGACTTGCATTGTAAAATACCTGAGGAGCTAAACAGCTGGTACTGAAGTTGTGATTTCTTTTTCGGAATGATGTGTATTGCCAGCATACACATCGCATTCGCGATCAGCAATGTTTTTGGTGTACACCCTGGTAGAGCCTACATTAATCACACAAGCAATTGTGGAATAAAATTGTTGTACTTACCAGACGACGACCTCTATGGGATCAGTTTGTCCTCGAAGGTCCCAGCATGTCTGCTACTACCATGAGTAAGGATACACCTAAAGTTCCGAAACCGGTTGAATATGTCTGAAACTGTTATTATTTTGATCAAATAGTGTGTATGACTATACACAGACTACATACAGTCGGTTTGTCACGGGTCGATCTTCGTCGGAGCCGCAGCACACCAAAATACACTGCTTCCGCTGCACTAATTTTTCAAAAGCCGGACCGTTGCGATCGGTAATGTTTGGTTATCGACTCTCAGAAAGTATAAATATAAATTGACCATTTGAAATAGTGTGTGTATGGCCAGAACGGCGACAACCATGCATGTGAAAATCACAGAGCCTACAGAGGATGGATACTGGGCAATACCATTCGTCAGCGATGAGTCCATTAACTCGGAATGCCAGCAATGTAATCCAACCCACGGTCATGTGACAACGGTGCCCTTCCGTCGGCCTGTGTGACCGATTTACCTGCATATTCTGATTCACTCTCTTGTTCCAAAGGATATTTTTCTGGTTATATATTGACATCAAAAGATGTGTAGATTTGCAAATAATGGCAGAAACATAACTACTGTGAAAATCGAACAAGTCTTTGTCTAATGACTTCCTGTCCAACAGAACCATATATTGACCAATCACAAGCGACGTTCTCTGTGACCTGCGCTAAATTCAAATATTCTAAGTTTACGTTTTTCCTGAGCTGCCGAGTGCACGTAGCTGATCTGTTTGCGTTAGATTTTGGTGCACCACCAAGATGGTATTTTAAGACACATCTAAAAGAATAGCAGGTTCGTCCGGTAAGCAAAATGACAGCATGTCATGCACTATAGTTTGTTACAATAATCTTTGTTTCAACGGAACCGAATCGGGGCTGACCGTACACCACCACGCACCAGTATAATCAATGTCTGAATGCGCCAGTTTAAATTTGAATTACGCAGGTAGAACTCCAGTTGGAGTTGTACATCAAAGGTTATTTTCTAACTTTTCATTACATGCGTAATATTTTCTATGAACCGTGTGTGTATATGAATCGTGCAAGACAACTGCACGTACCGAGACAGAGGGTTGCTTGTTCAATTCCACAAACGGTCCCTATCCTAGACTCAATCTCAATAGCTCAGGGGCTGTGCTACAAGTTACTACCTCACAAATTTTACATAAATTCTGAACATCATTCAGGGTTCCACTGCAGTGAGGTAATTACATATATGTAAATAATACGATGATGACACAAATATATTTTATCGACCATATTCATAGTTGTAAATTTATTAATACCATAAGCAATTTTTAAACTTTCGTTATGTCATAATGTATGACCCTGTGATTGAAGTATCACACATGCTCAGGACTTTAAAAGTTCATTGATTAACGGATTTTTTCTCAGAAAAATCGAGCGATCATTTGGCCAGTCCATGGAGTTAAAAACAAAACGTCTTATTTGCTCTACACTGTAGTACCAGCTATAGTTTAAGAGACAAGAAATGTATACTCATCAATTTTTCCCTTTCATGGAGGTACATTTATTTATCCATGTTTCTTGCTTTATAGCCATAGCCCTTGCACATGCAATACTTTTTTATGATTAGACATTTTGATGATTCTAACTTTTTTGATGTACATAGAGCATTTGCAGTTGTTTTCTGTTGTGCTGAACATACAGAATTTTTCAACAGGAATGTGCAAGGAGGAGTATACATAAAATTTCTTTCAAAGGGTATTGTGCATTAAAATAGTCTGCCCATTAGCAAGGAACTGTGATCAGCAACGATATGGTTTTTCAGCAAACACTCAGTTCTATCATGTGTCAAAATGCTGGGAGGAGTCTGCATAAATTGTTTTTAAAGTGTTTATTTTACAACAGTGTCTGGCTTCTACCTCTAAGGTGTCTGAACATCGGGGAAGCTCGGTCACAGCATGGGGATATGAGCAAAAGGATCAGACAAAAGAATAATTCTTTCAAATAAGACAATAGTTTTCCCAGATACGGTATATTTTACTTTATTTATTAATGTCAAGTCAAGCATACAAAATTGGTAAAAGAAGGAAAAAGTATGATTTTCAACAGAACTCTTGTACATGCAGTATGCCTCAGTATCTAAACAAAGAAAACATTATTATTGTGCTCTTTTCAGCCAATCAAAGGAAGATGCAGGGATCAACTAAATTTATCCTTTTTATTTGACATATGTTTTCATCTCATGCTCCTACAGTTTTCAACTTTCACATTGGACTAATGAATCTCATAATGAACAAAAGTGATCAAGTACATGTATTGGCTGTTGATCTTGAACTGTATATTACCCAATCAAAACATACTGCATGCTAATTCATGAGCAATGCTCATAACTTGGAGGAACATTCACATGCACAATACAGGTATTTCACAGTTGCCTTCTTGAAGCACTTTGTTCAAAAACAATTATACTATGCATACAATCAGATGTCTCTTATTATTTTGGAATAGGAGAGGACTGGTCCAGGTGTAAACAAAATCAAAACCAGAGGCTAAAAGTTAAGGAATCCTTATTCTCACGTCCCCAGTACACTGGGCATGTGAGAACATGAGTGTGGGATGA
This sequence comes from Ptychodera flava, assembly GCF_041260155.1. Classification (NCBI taxonomy): domain Eukaryota; kingdom Metazoa; phylum Hemichordata; class Enteropneusta; family Ptychoderidae; genus Ptychodera; species Ptychodera flava. The sequence goes on along the minus strand of NC_091941.1, from coordinate 30,039,224 downwards.
TGGGATTGATTTGCTCTCACACTCTGTATTGTTATGCGAGCAAAATTTATTTTCAATTTATGAATACTCATTGGTCCTTTACTGTCCCTTCACTGTGTATTATTTGATTGAATGGGCAGTAGCGTACTATACTGTACATGTAAAACCAAACTATAGCACAGGCAGATGACACACTTCAAAGTGAAGGAGTTTTTGCACTTCCCGTGATGACAAATATGTATGAAGATTGACCAAAGCACAATGCCATATGGTTATTTTTACTCATAGATCCCAAAATTGTTAATACTAAGTGCTGTTAAAGCATTGAGAGGAAAATATACTCAGTATTCAGTCCGGGTCAGCTCCAAAATTGGAGACGCTATACCATAATATTTTCCCCCTCTCATTAGCCAATCAGCGGCCAGCGCGCCATCAGTAAAAATTGTATTTCCTGGCAACCTCCACATGCGTCCTTCGTTACGTACGCCATACTGTGTCGAACTCCCGCGCCATATTCTGTCATAATGTCGAACAGTTGTGTGGCCACTCTGTCAAAACACAATTTCAAAATCGCGTACCAGTTTTATTCTGGCTAAGACAACCAAACCCCATATATCGCTGTGATTCCTAGACTCTGGCTTGAAGTCCTGCGAAATATAAATCGTGTACCTACTACACAGATCGTTCAGAATACCCCATTTGTATCGGAGATGGCAGTGATGCAAATTCTACCGTATGGGGAACAGTTGTGTGGCCACTCTGTCAACACATTTTCAAAATCGCGTACCATTTTTAGTCTGCGTTTGACAACTACAAAACAGGTATCGTTTTAAAGCTCTGACATTGCTCTTCTTTCTTGCAAAATGTTATACGCGTACCTACACAAATAACCTTTATAACAGTATTTCTAATAGAGATGACGAACATCCACAAAATGATTCTCGGTACTTGAGCGAAATCGATAAACTGAGGGTAGAAATGAATCGTCAATATTTCGAATACCGGTATTTGTTCACTAATCGGACTCCTTGTTGGACATGACCTTCTGCAGAACACGTGGATTATGTTGACTGTCGCAATTCGTCGAAATTCACAAGACAGGGGCTTAAATAAGCGGCCCAAAACTGCCGATCACACTTGATGGGTAATTTGTGACCCAGCGTGACCTGTACTTTATTAATGATGTAATCTGGTTGATGATTGGCTGAATGCCGGAATACATTATCATAATAAGTCTCCAATTTTGGAGCTGACCCGGACTGGTATTACCTTGTTTCGAATAGCAATTTATATGATTGGATGTGGACAATGTTTTTTGAAGGGGAATGATATAAATCAAAGTACATAAGCTATCAATTGCAATGGGGCTTTCTACAATGAAATACGATACTTGCAATTTTGTCAAGATTTGCAGGGACTTGGGAAAAATAATCCCACACCTCACTGGAATGAGATGACAGTGAAATAACTAATGTCCACAAATGTCTCACACTCATTTGGGAATTTCTGTCTTACACTCGCCTCCAGCTTGTGCGAGACGGAAATTCCGCAACTTGTGTAAGAGATCCAATCTCAGTCCATTACATGAATTCTGTTATTTCTTATGGGGTATTGCTCTTTTTATCAAGTACATTTATTTGCTAATCATATTTCATTATATCACAGGAATTCTGTCACTTAAAGTAAACAAAAATAAACATGAGTTGGGCTGGTGATGAGTGGAAGGATGGCCTTCCATCGAGGGCACTGCAGAAAATCCAACAGTTGGAAACTTCACTTGACAAAGTCAAGAAGGAGCAAAAGCAGAAGCAGTTCCAGCTGGAAAGTTTAGATCAAGCCTACCAGAAACAGCTGAGAAAAGTTGAGGAAGAAAAGTCTCAGAACTCTATTCTGAAGAGAGAGTCCCAATCCTTGATGGATACTTGCCGAGAAATTGAAGAAAAAAAAGAGAAGGTGATGCATGAGCTACAAACGAAAGACTCCCTGATTGCTTGTCTTGAAGGAAAGATCACCCATACCAAGTCACAGCTTGAAACGGAGACAACCAGGAATCATCAGCTGAAAGGTGAAGTAGAGAAGGCCGAAGCTGAGCATTTGCAGTCTCAGAAGAAGCTTGAAAGGCTGTCTCATGAGCATTCCCAACTGCAGGAGAACTGTAACCACCAGAAAAGGCAGCTAGAGAGCCAAGCTGAGAAAGTGAGAAACCTGCAGTATGAGCTGAAAAAACTTGAAAGTGGTCTTGATAGGCAGGGAAATAGGAGCAGACATATTAGCACTTCATCACATGGTAAGTTCTGTTATTTTGATTGGCTCACTTCAAAAATTTTATTATACTGATTTTCAGTGGCAAAGAGGAGACTGATCTCACTTGAAGGAAAGCTTTCAAAAATTTTCTCAGTACCAGTAGTTCCAGTGTACCGGTATTTGAACTGCTGAGGCCTGTCAACACAATTTACTATCACACATGATCACCTGCTGCTCAATTTGCTGTTGAGTGGGTGTTGCACGCACATGTACATGTAAATACAAGTAGTGAAAATTATGCAATTCAACACAGTAACATTTTTATCATTTGTTTCATTTACAAAGTGGACCATAGTGGTGATGATGTCACTAGTCTGAAGAATCAGCTGAAAGAGTTGCAGGAAAAATACAAGAATGAAGTTGAGGCTCATGAAAGAGTGGCTGCCAACCTGCAGCTTTTACAGGACAAGGTAAACACATACATCCGCATGTGCCGAGTCTAATCATCATAAACCATCAAATACAAACCATTGTAACTGCAATGCGTTTTGCACAATATGCAATGCTATAGTTGACAAATCAATTCTAGTCAGAACTTAAATTTGGTTGCATCAATAACAATGCACATTCAACGCATAGAGGCTGTGTTGCCTATATGACAACTTAGCATTTTGACAGGAATTTTAGAGGAATGACAAACTGCATTCTACATACATGATAAGAACAAAAATACTGGGAAAAATTTAAGTGTAAATTGCAGCAGCTCTTTCAGTTCACAGGTAATTTTGTCTAGATTTATTGAGACAAAGCTCTGCCATGGGAGCTGGGTCATATCTTTCATTGTACAATTGTACTGTACATACTTATACAGGGTTCTCCCCAGAGTTCCAAGAGTGCTGGACGACTCATTAATATTCATGAGCATTAATATTCATGAAAAACTGTCACATTTTATATGCTTGTATTTTTACTTTCTGAGGGCTTGATATACAAAAAATAATAGCCATTTCCACTGTACCTTCAAGGCAGTTTTAACTGAACAATACAAAAAGAAAAAAATCTTTAGTAGTTGTAAAGGAATGTTTTGAAGCTTCTGAAAAATAATGAACCACTTTGTCATTATTTTCCTGTGCTTATATCATCCCTCACAACTATGAAGTTTGGATTACCATTGCACTGTACCAGCATCCGATGTTTTTTTAAATGACCTAGGTAGTCTTGTTAATGCTCATGTGCAGACTCACTAGAGTTTAAACCAAGAACTTAGGGGTTGACTAATCAGCCATAGTTTTCAAAGTTGAATTTATTTATATTTATTTATTTTATTTAGTTGAAAATAATGTCTAATTCACTTCAATTACTTCTTGATAGTCATTGTAGAATGGGAAAATTCACAAACAGAGAGGCTTGTTGCCACGAACAAGTAACTTTTGGCATATTGACCTGAAAAATAGGTGATAATTCAAAGACTGGATTCGTTGACACAAACTTGCTCGTGACTTTCATTGCATGCAGTCTTTCCACAATGCCACTCATTGAGTCTGAACTGAACATTGAATTAGTACGTTTTAGTAGAAGTCCCGTTTTTTGTGTTGATTTTCGCTACCGTACTTCATTTTTATGTTGTTATAAACCTTGATACAAAGCAAAAAAAAACTTCAGTTTTTCTCCTTCTTTCGATCGTACAGAGATACTGTGTGACAGGAAAACCGTGTCCTGTTCATTAGGGCAATGATCTTGTGAACGTAAGTTTATGGGGCGCCGAATGTAAAATAATTAGTTTACACATTTAAAACATGCATTACTTATCACATCATAGTCTCTGCCTGGATACACATACACACACACACATAACACAACACGTACACACATACAATTGATACACACACACACACCTACAACATACATACATACATAAATACACACATACATACATACATACATACATACATACATAAATACATACATACATACATACATACATACATACATACACACATACGTACATACGTACGTACGTGAGTACATATGTACACATCGCACATACATACATGTTTGTATATGTAGACACATACGGACATACGGATATATACGAGTTAACATACACATGGTATCTGTGAGAATACATGAGCACATATACATTCAGTACAGGACATCCAGACGACATTGGTGGAAGGTCGGCTCATGTACCAACACATGACGCACAAACTTATACACAAACACATCCCACAATTACTGCACACTGTCACCGTTGGCGACGATACGTATCACGGAGATACATAGTACATGCAGATTTCTCAAACACACCAGTGAGTTCAGCTTCGCGACACACATGTGAGCTTCGTTACACAAGTGAGCCGACACACATACAATATCAAAGATACAGATATCACTGAGACTGAATGCGCATGCGTTGAAACAGCGACGCATACAAGTGACGTTTCTCAAACACACAAGTTACTTCAGACACACAGGTGACAGGGGGTCCCACTCATATTCTAGGAAAACTGCATAACACACAAGTGACTTCAGACACACAGGTGTCGGGGGGTCCCACTCATATCTAGTAAAATGCTCTGCATAACATACAAGTGAATTCAGACACACAAGTGACAGGGGTCCCGCTCATATCGTAGGAAAATGCTTAGCTATTTATGTTACCGAAATTGAAGTGTAATAAAGGGAAAGTGGCTTCACACATCACTCATCTCGTCTTGTATGTGCTTTGGTGTGTTTAGTGTCTGAAATGTTTTGGCTGTTAGTGTGAAAATTAACAAACGAATCGTTAATTTTAGAATAAGCCATGGCGAGACGTGGGTGTAGTCAGATGTGTCTTTGACAACCTTGACTCCTTTTTTATCCCCACGTTTCGAAACCAGAGCCGTCTCTTCCTCAGTCGCCTAAGATATATGTATATCTTTTTTGTTTTATGTCATGTCGATATTGTTGATCTCCTGTTCTTCTAGCAATGAAGCCAGAATATTTATGTTTGGATCAACATGTGTTCGTCCGTTCATTGACTTGTTCCTGATACAAAAATGCCGTGGACTTTGGCCTGTATCAGTATATCGCTAATGTTTGGATTTCTTTGTATGCGATGATCAGTTGTTGTGGAAATATTTCATTCAGGCTTAGTGTTTCGTCCTTGTCTATGTGTTCCCAGTTTTCGCACATTGCTGCTTTTTATAGCTTCTGTTCTTATACATATTGTTGCTATAACTTTCGTTGTGAAGACTAGTGTTTTCTTTGTTTCTTCGTTTGTTCGCTTGTTCGGTCTCTTCCTCAGTCGCCTAAGATATATGTATATCTTTTTTGTTTTATGTCACGTCGATATTGTTGATCTCCTGTTCTTCTAGCAATGAAGCCAGAATATTTATGTTTGGATCGTCATGTTCCTAATACAAAAATGCCGTGGACTTTGGCGTGTATCAGTGCATCACGTATGTTTGGATTTCTTCTGTATGCGATGATCCATTATTGTGGGAATAGTTTCCATGGGTTTTGTCCTTTCTATGTGTTTACACTTTTTGCACATTGCTGTTTTTATTGCTTGTGTTCTCATATACGGGCTTTGTTTGGAACACTGGTGTGTTTCTTCTTTTGGTAGCTGGTGTTCTAGTTGCGTAATTAGTGTAGCAAGTTGAGTAATGGGGTGTAGTCTGAGTAGTGGGTGGAGTGCACAAGTGCGTAAGAATGTCCACGGCCTTGAAGTATTAATGTTTGACTTCGCGTAAGTGCGACAGCGAGTCCGCAAGATTAATATGTTCATGTTGACGTATCTTGCTGTGATATAGATTTTCGAAAGGGCCGAAAGCCAGAACAGTTCGCGGAGCCAGGACGTGGCTATAGTATTGCGGGACGTGCCGGAGTTTATCACCTGTGTTTGCGATGTGACCAGATTTCCTGTTTGTTGTTAGCCACGTTCAACTAATCTTGTTAAGTGTATTGACCTTTGAAACAAAGTTATTTTTAGGGACTGTTCAGAATTTACTTCCAGGGGGAGCCTGGAGGATTTTCTTTTTCTACTACATCAGATTTAGAGCTACATATATCACTGTCACTGCCAGTATGTAGTAGCAGGGCAGTAGTTGTATTAACTTTTTATTTTGACAAATTTTTGTTCATTTTATACAATTGCGTTCTTGTTCTACTCCCTACAGCATGTTGAGTTGTCCAGTATTCAGCTTGCCAACACACCCTATGTGTGCCGTGCATTTTAATTAAAGACATACTCTGCAACAAAACGGTTCTAGATTTTGTTTAATTATTACTAACATTAGAACCACTGGACGACATCAAACTGTTGGGAATCAAAATATTTTCAGGTCCCCCTATAGGCAGAGCAAAACTTTCAAGTCCCCCTCGACTACCCCAAAAATTTTCGAATCCCCCTGAATTCCTCCATCCCCCTAACCATTTTTTGAACGCGGTCTTAATTATGCGTGCCACCATCCGGAGCTCTGTGACAAAACATAGTGTTTACTTTCACATCGACACATAGACATTTGTTAAGTTCAGGCGATTGTTATTATTTCTTCGTCCACTTAAATCATAGACAGTAGATGAAGACATTTCCCGGATCCAAGAACCATGAGTAGGCCCTCGGATACTCATATGTTGTGAAACCCACTTGCAATAATTGTGTGTTTGAGTAATCTCACTCGTACGCCACTGTTCACAGAGACGCATATGTATTCAATTTCTGTAACATAAATAGGCTGAACATTTTCCTACGATATGAGTGGGACCCCTGTCACTCGTGTGTCTGAATTAATTTGTGTGTTATGCAGTTTTCCTAGAATATGAGTGGGACCCCCCGTCACCTGTGTGTCTGAAGTCACTTGTGTGTTATGCAGTTTTCCTAGAATATGAGTGGGACCCCCCGTCACCTGTGTGTCTGAAGTCACTTGTGTGTTTGAGAAACTTGTATGCATCGCTGTTTCAACGCATGCGCATTCAGTCTCAGTAATATCTGTATCTTTGAATTGTATGTGTGTCGGCTCACTTATGTAGCGAAGCTCACATGTGTGTCGCGAAGCTGAACTCACTCGTGTGTTTGAGAAATCTGCATGTACTATGTATCTCCGTGATACGTATCGTCGTCAACGTTGACAGTGTGCAGTAATTGTGGGAATGTGTTTGTGTATAAGTTTGTGCGTCCTGTGTTGGTATGTCTCATGAGCAGACCTTCCATCAATGTCGTCTGGATGTCCTGTACTGAATGTATATGTGCTCGTGTATTTTCACAGATACCATGTGTACGTTTAACTCGTATATATATGTATGTCCGTATGTGTCTACATATACAAACATGTATGTATGTGTGATGTGTACATATGTACCTACGTACCTACGTACGTACGTATGTATGTATGTATGTATGTATGTATGTATGTATGTATGTATGTATCTATGTATGTATCTATGTATCTATGTATGTATATATGTATGTATGTATGTATGTATGTATGTATGTATGTTGTATGTGTATGTGTGTACGTGTTATGTGTGTGTGTGTGTTTGTGTGTGTGTGTGTATGTGTATCCAGGCAGAGACTATGATGTGATAAGTAATGCACGTTTTAAATGTGTAAACTAATTATTTTACATTCGGCGCCCCATATAAGTTCAACAGCTGAATAGTTTTTCATATGCAAAATCAGCGTATGGTAATCAACCAGTGGTATTGTTTAAATAGCATTCTATAGTACCATTGTTTTCATCAACTCTTCATGCAATTTTGTGAACTGCTTGACCTCAAAAGTGTCATAGACATTCATGTTGATTGTTCATAGCATTGAAGTGCAAGTGCCGGTCGGTCACTTGTCAATGCTGGTCGGAAATTCTGAGTGCCGGACGGGCCCGACCAGTGCCGACCGGCGTGGGGAGAACCCTGCATACATTTGCAGACTACAGTTACTCTACGATCACAATAATGGCCATTTTTTCTCTCACTTCTTAAACTTGCATTCATTTGCTCCATCAGCAGTAGGAAAACACACCTTTTCAGCCACTGGTGTCGATCTCACTCTTCCTTCCTGATCGTACGCTTCACAAAGCATGTAAAGGACATACCATATTGGTATCATTAAAGTTGATAGTGTACAGACCTTTATTTTTTTTGTGTTGACTTTTTTATCTGTTAATTACTTTTCACACCCTAGGTTGACCAGGAACTGAATGCCAAGTCGACAGAAATGACCAGCCTGAGAGAAGAGAAAATGAACTTGAGTTTGAAGCTGGAAAATAGGACTTTAGCAGCAGGTGCTAAGTCCAGGGAACAGCAGATAGAGTCACTAGAGCAGCAAAAGATAAATGACATTGCCTTGCAGAAGATGGAATCTACCTTACAAGATCTAAAGAAAGAGAATGAATGTAAGATGACAACCTTTTCATGTTACGCGTAAATGTCAATACACACAATTATTCTCCTGAAATTACAAAAAGTGTTCACTCATACATCACTGTTTTTTGACATAACTTTCCCATGTATCTTGCGATGTGCCATCCATGCTAGTTTGTTGCCCCATGACTTACGATGCTATCTTTCACTCAAGAAACTCTTGTATTATTCCACATATTGATACAGGGTTGACTTGAAAGAAATTTTATAATAAGAAATTTCTATATTGGCCCAAAGAGTTCAAAATCTTAGCATGTAAAGGATATACCATATTGGTATCATTAAAGTAGATAGTGTACAAAGTTTTATTTTTTTTGTGTTAACTTTTACGAGCATTTATAACTTACTTCACATATATATTTTTTTCAGCTATCAAGGCATCTAGTTCTAAATTGGAATTGCAGCTCCAAGCTAAGGAAAAGGAGGTTGCAAACTTAAATGGAAAGATCGCTGAAATGCAGACTTCACTGGATTCCAACAAGTCTGTTCTCGCTGATAAGGATAAAGTAGTGAATAAACTGCAGGCTGAACTCAACAAAGTCACTGCAGATTTGGAAAAGGCAAATATCAAGGTACTGTATGGACTTGCAGGTGTACTTTCTTTTTGTTCATTCAAAAGGTTCGAGAGACAAATTGATGTACAAATAGAAAGTTATTTCACAGGGAAAAGTTGTCATTTTGGTCAATTTTACTAATCTTTGCAATTTGTGATACTTAAAGAGGAATTTCACCAAGGCTGATTTTTACATATGTGGTAGCCTTTGGGTCGCTTATTCTGGAAAAGCCATGTTTTGCCATTTGTAACTCACGCAATTATTTACAAAAACAGATGAAAATAGTGGCAGAAGGTGCACTTTAAGGTTTCATCAACTTCATGTAATTTGAATCATGGGAAAATAATGCCAAGCTTGGTGCTTTCATCATGTGATATGGCACTGTCATTCACGTTCACACCAGGCTGTGCATATTTGCATAACTGTTGTGTATGTTATACAAATACACAGCCTTATATAAGTGATGTGAACATGAGTGAGTAGATAATGCCATACCCATCAGAAGATGGCACCTGCCATATAACGTGATGAAAGCGCCAAGCTTGGTGCTTTTTCCCCAGATTCAAAATACATTAAGTTGATGAAGCCCTAAACTGCATATACCACCACTATTTTTGCCCGTTTTTGTAAAAATCTGTGCCAGTTATAAATGGTGAAAATGGCTTTTCCAGAATAAACAACCCCAAAGCTAGCACATGATATGAAAAATTAGCTTTAGTGAACTTTGCCTTTAATTGTATCAATAGAAGATGTGTACAACTGTGTACCTCAATATGTGAGCGCATGCACACATTGCTGTGTAAAGAGTGATATCAGCATCATTTTCTGTATTTACTATGTGTAATCATCAATATTTGTTGGCCAAGTGGTAATCTCTTTTGGAGACAAGTTGATAAATGTGATTTGCAACTGCATTTTCAGCTGACTGGTCTTGAACAGAAAAACAAACAGCTCACCCAAGAGCTTGACTGCCAGCGCCACAATGCAGAAGCTGCCCGCCAGGCACAAGAGCAGAGGATGAAAGAGAGAGAACAGGAGCTGAGAGCCGAGATTGCTCAGCACTCCCAGGTAATGACTGCTTTGGACAAACAGTATAACGACATGAAGAAAACGATGCAACAGGAGCTCAACCAAGCCAGAAAGTGAGTACAATAACATCCAGGGGAAGTTCGAGAAGGCTGAGCTACAGAATCAAAAGTTGGAGAAGCAGCTGAAGGAATCTGAGCACAAGTTGCAGGGTGCCGAGCACAGCAAGAAAGTTCATGATGCAGCAATAGCAGAGCTGAATGCAAAGATGGCAGACATCGACAAGGAGAAGGGCAGTTTGGTCAGCAAACTGGATGAGAGCAACTGCAAAATAGAAAACTTGGAAAAGCAGCTGTCAAAGGCAAAAGATGATGTACAGCAGAGTGAGAACATTGTGTGTGACCTGAAGGGAAAGATGCTAGACAAGGACCTTGAACTTGAGAGTGTCAAATCCGAGTGTGAGAATGAGATTAAGAGTATGGCTGAAACAGTGGACAAGATGAAGAAGCAGTGCGCTGACCTTGAGACCAAACACAGTGGCGCTGCCGACATGGCCAGTAAATATGAACTTGAAGTCACCAAACTGAAAGAGAAAATTGCTGAATCAGATGCAGAGTTTGGAAAATTGAATATAGAACTGGAGGAGAAAAAGAGGGAAATTGAATCTCACAAGATGGAAATCAGCAGTCTTAGAGATGTTCAGAAGACTTCCTCAGCAGAAGTGGAAAAACTAAAGAGTGACAAGGAAAACATGCAGAAATTAATGCAGAGCACTGAAGAGAAGAATTTAGACCTTCAAAATCAGTTGGTGAAAGGTTCTGAAGAGAAGGCCAAGCTAGAGAAGATTATCTCTGAATCTCAGTTAGCGAGTGATAACCTCCAACAATTGATCAGCAGCAAAGATAAAGAAATATCCCAGCTTACCAAGCACATTTCCGAGGTGCAGCATTTGCTTGAAAAGGAGGGTAATAAACACCAGGAGTTGGTCAACGAGATGAAGTCAAGCATGTCACATCTCGAGGGTAGAATAGCCAACCTCACAAAAGATTTGGACAGCGAGAAATCTACAGTTCTCCACCTGAAGGAAAGTGCTGAAGAATCCAAAGAACAGCATGACCACTTGAATAAAATGATCCAGGCCAAAGATGAAGCCTTGTCAATGAAAGAAAAGGAGTTGCAGGAACTCAGAAATGAAATGAGGAAATCAGTCCAAGACCTGGAAGTTAAAATGCAGAAATCAGAAGCAGAGAAAGCAATTATGATGAAATCAAAAGATGAAGACCTGGCCGCTAAATCAGCAGAGGTCGTCAACAAACTTCAAGAGCTGGAAATGTTGAAAACAGAGTTTGAAAAACAAAAGAATTATGTTGACAGTGTAGAGGACAAGTGGAAAGCAGAGAAATATGACCATGATGAATTGAAGGCTAAATACGACAAACTTCAGACTGAAAAAGCCACACTGGAAGAGACAGTCAAGCAGAAGGAGAGTGAAGTCATGCAGACTCAGAACTCCTCAGCACACAAACTGGAGCTTCTGCAGTCAAGACTGGACTCCCTGGAGAAAGAAGGCAAGGCCTTACAAGCTGATTACAAGAAGGCTTGTGAGCTGGCTGACATGAAGGGACAAGAGGCTACTGACTTGGTCGACAAGCTAGAACAGTCGGAGAAAGAGGTCTGTAAGTTGAGGGACTGGCTGCAACAGAGAGAAGCATCACTGAAGGATTTGGAGACCCAGAAAGGGTGAGTTTTGTATGAGTTTGACAAGCCGTCTGTTTGCCCTCAAGTGTCCAGTCAAGACTTCCATGAACAAATCAAAATTCTAACTGAGTTTGCCCCAATACTTGTTTTTGCTAAGGTTGGGAAAGTTAGGTATGGGAACCCAAATACCATTTATTTTGTCTTCCTATACATGTACATTTGTATTGATATTCTAGGAGGAACCTCCTGTAACGTGAAAAGGGAACCCAGGTATAATTTACCTAAGTTCCACCCTTAACAAAAACGTGTTGCACTCTTTGTGTCAATGCAGGAATGTCCAGAATTTCCTTTTGTCAGCCTGTACATGAAGTACTGTATGGTATATACAATGTACATAGTGTTCTTTTATGATAAAGATTACCTTTCACAGTGGCATGCCATCTATCGGTACATACAGAATACACTGTACATTCACAAGAGTACATTGAGCTCACATTGGTTACTTGTGATACGAATTCATTATAATATATTATTTGATTGCTTTGATATGTTTATTAAATAAAACGTCAGCTTCTAGTTCAAATTGCTATATTTATCAAATCAGATTACTTGAGCAATAGTACTGATTAATGTTACAGAAGGGTAAAAATTCTTGCTGAAATAAACATGGATTTTTATTATGTGTGACAATGAACTGTATAGAATTAAATTCTAAACAAGAAAATTAAAATTATTCATCTCAAGCATGAAAAGAATGAGCTGCATATTATCATGTACTATACATAGAGGAAAGCTCCCAAAAAAAATCAAATCAAATCTAACAATTCCCTAAAGTCTAGCGTGCTTTGTATTGCAGGCTTGCAGTTACAAGTAAAGAGGAGGTACTCAAATCGCTACAGGAAAAAGATGCACTTCTAGAACAATTGAAGGAAGAAATGAAAAGTCTTCAAATGGACAAGGATCAAACAGAAAGTAAACTGAATGGTATGTTATTTCTGCATTTACATTCCTACATTTGGTCAAGATTTCTGCCAAAAATACCAGATTTATAATGTTAATTACCAAGGAAAAAGTTTATGAAATATTAAGAAAGTGTATAGTTTGAATTTTTGTGGGTAAAGTAAACCTACTTCACGGTACATGTCAGCCAACTCTCCGAAATCCAAGTCCCAAGGAAATTTATGACAGGCTAAACACTTATTTAGCTTTAATGAAATCCCTGTTACTTACATGTGCTTTGTAAATTAAAATCTACAGAAGTTATTTTTGACTGGCAATCACTTTTTTTGAACCTTTGCACAATAAAATGTGTAATACACACAAAAAGTTTTCCAAAATGCTGTTGAACGACCTGAGGCTCCCAAAAAAGATAAAAATCAAATATTATAATATTGAGTATTTTAAATTAGAAATTTTCATTGTATTCTCACTTTTGCAGATATTACAAACAATTTGAGGAACAAATTGTGCCAAGTTGAGAATCAGATGAAAGAACGAATTGTTGAGGGAACAACCCTTGCGAATACCTTGACAGAAAGAGAAGAAAAAATTGAGATTCTTCAAGAAGAAGTGAAGAGTCTGTCACTGGACTTGGAGCAGGCTAAAATAATTTCCAGTAGTCAGAGTTCACAGATGGATGAAATGGAGAAGAAAATTTGGGATCGAGAAAAAGAGATGGAAGAAATGCAGCAGAAGTTCATGAAGAATGAGCAGGAACTTGGTCGTCTGGAAAAGGAGCACTCACTAGTGAGAGATCAGCTGGAACAGAGTCAGACACTGATCAAAGAGAAAGACCGTGAACTTGGGCACACTATGAAGGAGCTAGAAGAGCTGCAGAGTAGACTGGACCAGACGGTGAGCAACATGAACACCACCGCCCTTGATCTTGAAACCACCAAGACTGCACTGGAAGAAAACAAACAGCAGAGCAATGCTGCCCTATCCATCAAGGAGTCAGAGGTTGAAAATCTGAGGGAGGAGCTTGAAAAGGTCAGCAAATCTGCCGAGGAATCCATGCAGGAAATTACAAACAAGATGAGTGACCTGAGCACCCAGCTAACCTCACTGCAAACTGAGAAGGAAAAACAAGAAGACCTGCTCCGAAAGAAGAATGAAGAAATACTGCAAATGACAGACAAGATCCAGGATGTTTTGAATGATAATCAAAAGATGCAGAGTAAGTTGGACCTATTGCAGATGGATATGGATGACAAGGAAGAATGTGTTGACAGCTATGAAAAACAGACAGAACAATTAGAGGCAACTGTGAACTCACTGAAATCAACCCTTGATGACAGAGAGTCTACAATCAAGTCAATGAAGGAGGAACTCAACAGAGCTCAGACAGAGCTTGATCAGAAGAATAGAGAGGAGAGAGAGAACTCTGATTTGATTCAGACATTGAAGCAGCAGGCAGAACAGCAAGAAGAGGTTGTCAGAAACCTGAGAGACAGTGTCAAGGATGGTGAGGAAGTTGTTAAAGAGCTTGGCAAAGAATGTGAGCAATTGAAATATAAACTGGAGGCAAGCCAAGGTGAGTTCAATCTCAAGGCTGCAGATTGTGAACACCTACAGGAACAAGTTGAGCGACTGGAGGATTTGGTCAAGAATGAGAAACAGAATGCTGCAGACCAGAAATGTGAAAATGATGAGTTGAGTAAACAGTGTGAGCAGTTGAAAAATGATATGGATGAGAAGACATGTGATGTAGAAACCAAAGAACGTGAACTTCATCATCTAAGGGAGCAGCTGCAAGACCTGGAAAATGCTTTGAAAAGTACCAGGGCTGAACATGAGAATTCTGTGGAGCAAATGAATCAACAGCATTCTTCTCTGCAGTCACAGCTTGAAATCAGTGTCATGGACGTAGAGGACAGAGACAAAATGATAGAAGATCTCAACTTGAAAGTTGAACAGATTGAACAACAGGGTCAACAACAGAAGTGTGAGATTGCAAAAGTAACAAAAGAAATGGGGCAAATGGAAGCAGATAAGTGCAAGATCACTGGAGAAAATGAATCTCTCACAGAAGAAGTCTGCCGCCTCAAAGAAGAGTTGGAAACATCTGCAGAAAAGTCTGCAGGGCTGATAGCCGATTTGGAGAGGAAGTTGACAGCAAAGCAAAAAGACCTAGAAGAACAGCTCAGTAAACTGGAAGAGGCACGCTTTAACCTTGAAAATAATGCAGAGGATATCCAAAGCTTCACTGAACAATTAAGCACACTCTCAGAGAAGAATGATCAGCTTAAGCAGCAATGTGACCAACTGACTGTAGTAAATGCTGAGCTGAAACAACAACTTGAATCTGCCACCGGTGAAACTGAAAAGGTCTTGAAAGTAAAGGAAGGCCTTGAAAAGCAACTTCAAAACATCAGTGCTGAACTGCAGCAAGTTTGCGAAGACAAAAAGGTTGAAGTGACTAAATTAACATCAGAATTAGATACCCTTGGAAAGGAGGTTGAAACACTGACTGGGGAGAACAATGAAATGACTAATACATTGACAAGTAAGTTCAGATTTACCATACATGTATACACCATTTATTTGCAAGGATTGGTGCTTTGGCAGTTTACATACACATAAAAAGGTCATAAATGGAGGGTTGATCAATCATGGATGTGTCAACATTACAGGAGATAATTTAAAAATGAGAGTAGAGTCTCTTTTCACTAGATTACTATCTCCAGTGATGTTGACAGATTGACATTATCTTCTGATATGGTCAACTAGTGTGCAGTTTAGCACTGAAAAAGAAAGTAAACTGTTGATAGCAAATACCTGCACACACACACACACACAATGATCATACATGTAGATTGAAAATCAAGAATAAAAAAAACATTTCCCAGTTTCTTACATAAAAGACCGTGCTGAAACAAGCAAGTAGCCTGCACTTACCAAAGTCTAACCATATTAATAAGCAACTGTAGTTTGTGCCAATGACAACTGTTTTCTGAAAGCTGTGCATGGGAATTTTCATGATTGTCCATAAACCCTACCTATATTGTTTGTTTTAGAAAGTCATTCATAACACTAATGCAACATTGTTCATGAACAATGTACATATGAGTGTACATATACTCATCTTCATGTTCATAATGCATATAGTTTTTGTGACATTTTATAACTTACTGATTTTTCTTCAAATGATCTTACAGAACAAGACTCTGAATTGAAGTCAGTAAAGCAGTTACTGGAAGAACAAAAGAAAATACATGACACTGCAACTAAAAATTCTTACTCCTCCATTGCTAGCTTGCAAAAGGAAAAAGAAGAACTTCAAACTGAGCTGAACAGTACCCAGGATGCCTTGGGTCAAATGACCAATGAGCTGCTGGCAAACAAGGACACCCTGGAACAGTCACAGAAAGACTTCAGTGCAGAAAAGGACAACCTCTTGAAGCAGCTGCAAGAGAGCGATGCAAACTACAACACAGCTGGTAAAAACCTGAAGGAACTTGAGGAACAGTTGCACTGTACACAGGACGAGTTGCAGGACATGAAGACGCAGTTTGAAGAGCTTTCAGAAGGGAAAGCTGCCAGTGAGAATGATAAAGAAGTCTTGAATGTTGAATTGGAGTCTCACAGAAAAATGCTTGCAGAGAGAGACAACAAGATCTGTGACTACGAGGAGTATATAGCAATGAGAGAGGGTGAGATTGAGAAGATGAAGACAGACTATGACGAGTCTCAAGATGAGCTGAGCAGTAGTCAGAAAAGCCATCTAGCCCAGCTCCATGAGAAGAACCAAACCATTGTCAGGCTAGAGGAAGACCTCAAAGAGATGGAAGAAAAACTTGAAGGGAATCAGGCAGAGCTGAGGGATATGCAGAAAACTTTGACCCAGAAAGAAAGAAATTTAGAGGAAGAGCAGGAAAAGCATCAAGCAGTGGTGACGAGTATGCAAGATCAATTGGAATCCCTTAAAAATGAGCTGAAGGAGGCACAGCAGAGTCAAGTTGAAGAACATCACAATGTCAGCAAACGTGAAGATGAGATCCAGAAACTGAAGTTCGAGGTGGACAATGTGAAGAAAGACCTTGAAAAGAGAGACACTGAACAGATAAGCAAAGAAGCTCAGTTCCAGCTTGACATTGACTTGCTGAAGGATGAAATTGAGGACTACAAAGAAAGGCTGGCAGAGAAAAGTAACTTGGTACTGGAAGTGGAAAAAGAGTTGATGCAGTCTAATGTTACAGTCGATGAACAGAAATCAAGTCTATCAAAAGTGCAAGAAGAAATGAGAAAAGAAATTGAATGTCACAAAACAAGGGTGGTTGAACTTGAAGCAGCCTTAAAACAGAAAGCTAACCAAATAGAATTATTAGAGCAACAAATGAAGGATGTTGAAGTGTCCTTCACCAATGATAAGTGTCTTTTGCATGAACAGCTGTCTGAAGAGTCACAAAAGATGACAATTCTGAAGTCAAAGTATGATGAAGAGGTTCGGTCATTAAACCAAACAATCACAACCCTCAAATCTGAACATGACTCCAAAGTGACTGAAGAACAGGAAAAGCTCACTGCCATGTCCGAGGAGCTGGAGAAAATGAAGGAAAACCTCAAAGTGGAAATGGACAAAAGAAATGAACTTACTGCTGCCGCAGAACAAGAGACAGCATCCAGCGAAGCTATGAAGGATGAGCTGAACACCTTCAAAGTGTCATTGCAAGAGAAAGAAAGCAAAGTCAAAGAACTTGAAGAGGAGCTGGAAGCCTCAAACATGAAATGGAACACAGCAGTGTCCCGTATTGACAGCCTGCAGGAAAATCTAAGAGACCAATATGATGCCATGCAGCATGCAGAAAAAGAATTCCATGATACAAGGACTGAACTGGAAAGCCAGATAAAGCAAAGTACAAATGAGATTCAGAAACTCGCTAAAAGTCTGGAAGAGCAAGGAAAAGAAATGGAAAAAGTAACAAAAGAGAAAAATAATTTGGGATTCAAAGTTGTCAGCTTACAAGAAGAGAAAGAAGAACGCAGTGATGAAAATAATTCAAAAGTTGAGGAACTCAAAAATGAACTTAGCAGGCTTAGTACAGAAAATGACAGTCTGGCTGCAAAGTCGACACTTTTAGAAGAAAATCTTTCTGATAAGGCGTCAGAAGTAAAAGAAGTAGATTACAAGGTGAAATCCATTGAAGATGAGCTTGCTGCCAATCTTGCTGTTGTTGAAAATTTGAAGACGCAACTAGAGACTGCATGTGATGAAAAAGTTTCCCTGGAAAGCCAACTCACAGACCAACGCAATGAAGTTGATAAACTCAAACAAGAGATGTCTGAAATGAACAGCAAGCTTGATTGCACAAGGATGGAAGCTGATCAAAGTGTGACTAGACAAGAAGAGCTGAACAGTCAAATTGAATCGCTGATGGCTGAGAGAAATACCCTCATGGATAAGCTAGATAGTGCCATGAAGAAAGCCAGTGACCTCAGTGTTGACAAGGATGAGCTGCTCAGTCAGTTGGATTGTCTCTCCTCAGATCTGGTAGCCACCCAGGCTGAGAATCAAGATCTGGTCAACAATAAAGAATCGAACCAGAGTAGTCAGGTTCACGCTGTCCATGAGATTGAGATGCTGAAAGAAAGCAAGGAACAGCTGAATCAAGAATTGCAGTCTGCGCTTAAACAGAAAGATGAAGCCCAGGACTTACTGGACAATCTGCGGGAAACCATTGCAAAATCTGAAGGTGAGAATCTTGACTTGGTTGAACAGCTAAAATCTGCCAGGACCTCAAATGAAGAGTTTAAGCAGAGGATAGTGGAGATTGAGAGTCAGGTTGAGATGCTGAGAGAGGAAAAAGAAGATCTGTGCAGTCAGCTTGACGCCAGCGAATCGTCAACTCAACTTGTGGCAGCTGAAAAACAAGAGCTGGAAGAGCAGATCAGGTCACTGTCAGTTGACAAACAGGGTCAGGATAGACAGCTTACAGCTCTGCAGGAAAGGATGGACCAAGCTGAAAAGGTAAAAGAAGGATTAGAAGGGGAGGTTGGAGTTCTTAGGGCAGAGAAACAACACCTGGAAGAACAGTGCAGTAGCACCCAGTCTGAGTTACAGGACATCAAGGCAGCCTGTGAACAGCTAAAGCTACACATTGACAGCTTTGCTTCAAAGGAGAAACAAGCAAGAGCCCAACAGATTGCAAATGCTGAGTTCGCCGAGTCTATTCAATCAGAAAATATGACTCTGAGAGACGAAATAAAATCTTTGAAAAGAGAGCTCCAGGAACATGACAACAAAGAAGAGGAACACAAGTCAGAGGTTCAGAGGCTTGAAAATGAGAAAAAGCAACTGAGAGAAAAGTTTGAAAACATGGAGACTGAACTCAGTGTCCTAGACTCTGAAAAGGTTGACCAAGTATCACAACTTAAGAATCAACTGAAAGAAGTCAACACACTGAAAGAAGACATTGCCAATCAAAATAAGCAAATTGACAGGCTAAGGAGAGAGAATGAAGTCTTCCAAGCAAATGCAGAAAGTGAAGTTTCAACTCTTATGTCTGAAGTTACAAACCTGAAGGACTTGCTTAGGACTACCACCAGTAAGCTGGAGGATACCGAGGAAAGAGAGATGCAACTTCAACAGAACAACTGTGCGCTAGAGGCTGAAAAACAGGAGTTAAGTGAGCAGAGTTCGTCCCTGAATGAGCAGGTCAGTGCCCTCAATGCGGAAAAGACATTGCTGGACGAAGCGGCAAAACATCTGCGAGAACAGCTTCAAGAAGTTGCAGCCAGCAAAGATGAACTTGAAATGAGCTTGAGAGATCATGAAACAAGCAAGCACAACTTGATGGACCAGATAGCAGCCCTTGAAGCAGAAAAGGCAGATCTTGAGTCCCAGAATGGGGACATCAGTAAAAATTCAGAGAACATGCAGTTCAGGATGGAAGAACTTCAGTGTGAGGCGGATGAACTTCAGGAGCAGCTGCAGGCAGAGAGGACCAAACAAAATGAACTACAGGACGCCTATGTACTGATAGAATCTGAACACAGTAGTCTGAAGAAACAGTATGACAATGCACTTGCAGAGAACTCACAACTGCACAAGAGTCTGGAGGAGACTGTTGCAGAAGCTGCAGAAGTGAGAAGTCAGCTGGAAAGTCAGATTCTGGAAGCAGCTTCCAAATTATCAGATATGGAAAAGGAAGTTGAAAGTCAAAAGGTAAGACTTCATGTATTCAAATGTTCCAGAGAGCTAATGGTGATATAAGAACAATTTTTATTACATTGCAAATTGTTGTCCATAAGATTACACCAAAGTCAGTGAAAAGTTGTCAGCATAAAGTATATGGCACACAGTACAATCAAATTTTGTACCATTAAAGGGACAAAGTTAGCCATTTTTCATGACTTTTGTTTGGTGCGAGATACCTCTTATATTGTTTGACATGTTGAAAGATAATGAATGGGTGACCATGCATATATTCGGCCCCGGTTTTAGACAAATGAAACCATCACAATGAATTAATGGTCATGACCATTAATTCATTTACGTGTTGGTTTCATGTATCATGTCTAAAACTGGGGTCAAATATATGCATGGGCACCCATTCATTCAGTATCTTTCAACATGTCAAACAATATAAGTAGTATCTCGTATCAAACAAAATTCATGAAAAATGGCCGATTTTATCCCTTTAAAATATTTAGATTTATTGTAATACTAAAATACAATTGTTTGTGCACATTATACAGTGAAGTACTGATAATGTTGTGCTTACTGCACATACTCCTATCACCCTACAGTTTATTTATTAAATTAAACTGTTGATAGATGTGCCCACCATGAGTGTGAAAAGTACCAACATAAATACAGCACAACCTGCATGAATAATGAAGACGTCTAGAAGTAAAATATATGTTTTGTACTGTGAGAAAAACTATCATTGCCACTTAACTCTGGCTTAAAGTAATAGATAAGCGCCCTCTATTGATCGAAGTAACAACTTTCATATGTTTACCACAGCAGACAAGTTCTTGCAGGGTAAAGTGCAAATAAGGGAGTATAGGGCTAATAAATTGTTATGCAATAATCATAGAATTGGTTAATAGAGCCAATAGTGTCAACAGACATTTGTAGCAGTAATGTCCTTTTTCCATAAAGGATTCATTACATGTAACTTTTGATGTATTTTGCAGTTTTGTTGTTCTGTTTGTACTCCCAAAACTATGTCAATTTCCAACTTGTCAACATAGCATTCTTGTAACTCATAATATCACTGCTGGTAACTGAATTTTAGTCCAGCCTAGAATTCACCAACCACACGACATATTGTTCAAAGTCCATTTTGTTGGCAAGACTAATATTCTGTATTTGAATATAATTTGGGGGTAAGAATAATAAGAATATAATAAGAATAATAAATTCCATTTGTTTTTCTCAACAAAAATACCAAAAACATCAAAAGCCACAGCTGTTGTCCCCATACTGGCAATGTAATTTTCAATCAAATGGGTTTTTTTTTTCGCAATAAATCTTTTCACCATAGAACTTTTTTGCCAACATTCGTTATTCTGCCATATATTGTATACAGTATCATCTATACTTGCTAAAATCTTTTTGAATGACTTCATTGGCTTATTTTTAATTCTGAAGTTGCTGGTAGAAGCTGTGGCTAGCGAAAAGTCTGACCTAGAGAGAGCTTTACAAGGGACCCATGAAGACTTACTGAAGTCACAAGCTGCAGTCAAAACTGAGGTTGAGAGTTATGAGCAGAAGATACAAGACATGGAGAAGGAAGTGGAGGAAGAGCGGAAGAGGTTACAGAATGAGGTAAACAATGAGATAATGACATTTTTCAATGTATAAGGGTAGAGGCTACACATTCACAAACAGGTGGCATCATAAAAAGTTTTGTCAAATATACATACATGTTGTGCATTTACTTCCTCCCATTGTGATGCATGGCAGTTAGGGTTGATTGCTTCACAACAAAAGCTCTTCCTGTCTGTTATGATTTCTAACCAGTGAATTGGAAGTTTGAATAAAAATATCTCTTTGACCGTACTGGCCATTGGTAACACACATGTACATGTGTACAGTGGTAATTGGTTTGCAAGCGTCTTGATTTCACAATATGGATCATGTCTCTGAGAACTTGCCACAATCCCGTCGCTCTTCCCTACTAAGGGCTGTAAATGAAGTTCCATATGTAGTAAATTAAAGCCCCTATAGCTGTAACTCTTGAAATTTGTTGACCTGAAAAAGGCTTTCTATTTTCTCTGCTTTCTTTAGATTCAACAAATTTAAAGGGTATACATGTAGTCTCTTACTACTAAAAAAATTGGACAAGTAAATATAAATTTTAACCATTATTTTGATTTCCCGCCATTTTTAAAAACTGGTAATATCACAAAGAAAACAAAGCATATGATGTCCCAACTAAAATATTCAGCACCATGCACTATATTGGACTAATCTGTTGTTTCTGTGAGGATTCCAGTGCATATATGCACGGCGTACAGTGTTTTTGCTTTATTTGCGTGAGGGCGCCATTGTACGTTTGGGCAAACGTTTATTATTTATCTTGCTCAAAATTGCACATGCAATCCCAGGAATAGTTTATTATACTTGTATAAATACTCCTCAATGAGTACATTCCCACGAACTTGTTTTCGTTTGGAAGTAAATTCACAAAAATAATGCTAAAAGATACAGCTATTGGGCCTTTAATAGTCAGCACTAATACCACAATCATTGGGTGAATTTCAGAACGACAGTTTTGAAGGTTTTGTTGTCTTTTCTCTAGCATTCTGCTGAAATGGAGTTGAATGAGAAAAAAGTTGCAGAAATTGAGAGCCAGCTAGCTGAGAAGACAGCACTGGCTGTTGATCTTATAGCCAACAAAATGGAACTCGCCACAGCTCTTGAGGAAGTTGAAGACAGGTTGTCGCTGACTTCAGAGGAAAACAGACAGCAGGTAATTCAGTGTGTAGCCATCAGTGTCAGTGCTATCACCAGCTAAGCTTTCACCAACATGTTTTTTTTTACTTTATTTATTTGTTGCTTCTACGATTTGATCATGAATGGGTATTTTTAAACCTACCTTTTTCACTCTCAATTACAAATTTATTGAATAAAGTTTCTTCTCTCTGCCTATTAATTGCATTCGTTAGCTATTCAGGCCACTGCAGTCTTGTAAACATGAACTTCAGCAACATGGACTTGTATGTGAATTTGTCACCCACGAAAATCACTACACTATTACTTTTATTTGCATATTATGACTAGTATAATGGAGCTCATCCTCACAGTTTCATGACTTGACTTTTTATTCAAACAGAGCGAGAAGATTGACGGTTTAAAATCTGAGTGCGAGCAGCTGAAACTCTCAGCAGAGAGGGCCAACCAAGCCATGAAGAGCATGAGCATTAAACTCAAAAGAGCGGAACAGGAGGACTCTCCCAACCAGAGGCATGTGAAAGAGATCAAGAAGCTGGAAGGCCAGTGCTCCAAGCTGAGGGCGCAACTTGCTGATGAAAAGACAGCCAAATCGAAAGCGGAGGAAGAACTTGAACGAGTGCGGGAGGCATTGAACAGTAAATCGGACACTGATTCCAGTGAAATGAATGAACTCAAAAAGGAAGTTGAATCCCTTAAGAAGGACAAAGCCTCATTGCAAGGGAAGGTACAGCTGACCATGAGTAATGCCAAAAGACTGGAAAAAGATCTGTCAAGTCTGCACTCCCACATCTCAAAACTTGAATCCGAGAAAGCCAGCCTGAAAGCTCCCTCCGGCAAAGGTGCCAAAAACGTGAAGACTTCTGACAGCGAGGAAGTGGAAAAGTTGAAAGAGAAACTGAAGGAGATGGAGCAAGAGGTCAGGGCCAAGGAAGAGGAGGCGAATACCAATTTAGAAAAGTACTGCAGTCTGATCAAGAAGTTCAGGAAAACAGACGAACTGAATCAGTCGCTGAAATCCAGAGTGACACTGATCGCAAATCAGCTGAAATTGCAGAACCAGAAATTGGCAAATCAAAAACCTGACAGTAACAGAGAAACGACCGAGCAAGCAGGACAGAATGGGAAGTCTTCAGTTTCCCCAGCGCAAAAGTCCAAGTTGTCTGAGGTTGCCCACCTGACACCTCAGGATATCAAGAAGGCCAGACTATCCACCAAGAGGAGGAGTCTGATCCAGAACTCTCCCAGCTTGGAAACTAACAAATTACCACAAAGAGAGCCTGATGTAGCTGTTAGGGACAGAGACATGGCTGAAGCCAAGCAGGTGAAACCAGCTAAGCGTTCCCTAAGCCCCTCTGCCTCAGACTCCAAGCGTACAAAGTACCAGGATGAAACGGATAAGATCAACAGAGAGGCCACAAGGAAATCACCATCTCCTGAACTTGAGGGATTGCCTTCTGTCGTCAGTAAAGGTAACTAAATCATTACCAATGTTACAATGTAACAATCTAAGTTCTTATTCATTAAATATATTGTAGAGAAATGGAATATGGTGATCATATACACGTTATGTACACATTGGTCCCTCAATAATCTCAGAGAAGTGACATGGCCAGTTTTACGTTTTGATGGTTACACTTTACAATCTTCAGTACGACTAGTTAGAAAGTAATACCAGTCACTTTTTCAGTCACAGGCATGTCTGTAATAAAGAGCAAATTACTCAGACAAAATACATTCAAATATATCTTGAATCATTACAATTTTATTGCTGCTCTGAAATATTGAATTTTTAAACATTTTACGGCCATAGAGAAGTCAGGAGTTAGGCTGTGCTTTTACCAACTAAAGCACATGTCATAAATTACTGCCATCTACTCTGCAGGGTTCACAGATATCCCTTCTGAGGATGCAAGCCGGAGCCCTTTTATCCTCCGCCGGTCAACTTTGAAACGTACGTCTGTGTCATCAAAGGGTTCAGCAGAGACCACTGTGCAGGATGTACCACAACCGCCAGTCACCCGCACAAGTCAACGTCTCCGGAAAAGTCAGGAGCATCAGCCGGCAGAGACTGAGGGTGTTTCCACTCGGTCATCTCACAGAAGAATTACCCGTAGCAGTAGCTCCTTGCAAAGCAAAGCTAAGGCTAAAAATGTAAGTCCAATGATGTACACATGAATGATTTATCTGAATATCCATCTCTCCAGAAGAATGGGTATGTCAAAGCCAATCCGTATGAACAGACCATTTGCTGTAGCCAATCACCAGGGTCACATACCGGTCGGTATGTGGTCAAGCAAAAAGAAGACACATTGGAAAAAGTGTATATCACAACTGATATTCCATGCATAAACATGGCTGACTCTCTTCTTTTATTTATATATATATATATATATATATATATATATATATATATATATATATATATATATAAAAGTAAACATATATAAAAGTAAACATACACACACACACACACACATAGACAACTTTGTAATGAATAAATAAGTATTTTCACTGATTTGCTAGCTTAGCATACTGTTTTTCAATTGTCTAAATGCATTTTTCAGCATGCATGTATTTCAATACACTAAAGATATGATTGACCTGCAGAAATTATGCAAAAACAGACAAAAACAATGTCTCTACAACATCTCTCACAGAGTTAGGAATTTATACAGAGAAGTGTATTGTTTCACCTTACGATTGTTGTGATGGACTTTGTGCCTACAGTGTACGTTGATATTCTTCTAACTTTTTCATTTTATTTTTCCACAGATCCTTCAAGACGGTGCACCTCTCACCACGGTGACAAATAGTCCCCAGAAAGTCGTCCCAGCTGATGAGATGTCGAAGAGGCCTACTCGTCTCGGTGGCATGAAGAGATCGCTGAGTCTCAAGAAGTCCCCAGAACAGAGAAAAATGCAAAGAGAGAGGCAGGGAGAAGGCAAAGAGGACTGCAAAGTTCAGTGAACCTTGCGTCACTGAAACAATCTGTGACCACAATAAATTGTAGACTTGCTCTGCTTTGTATTATATTCCTACTCATTTGCATATTTGCAATCATGAATAGATTTAATAGTGATATTTTTAAAGTGAAATGTTATTCTTTTACAAGTGAAGATTAAGATGCAATATCTTAGTGAGCATTTTAAAAATTCTGCGAGTATAATTGTTATTTATATCACATTATTTTATTTGATATGATTAGTATAGTTATAGTTTTACAACTTTCAGTCATGCTTGTCGATTTTTTTTTATTGTCTGTGTCTTTCCTGTATTCTTTTCTTCCTTTAATGTTTAAATAATGTATTTTGATATTTGAATTTGCAAGGTACAAAAAGTTTTTAGAAGCATTTGCATTACGTATTTTTTGTATGTTCTTTTATTTTTGTACATGTCTTTTTTTGTATATTTCATCTGATATTGTTGCATTTTTTATCATCATGTTCATTGGTGGTGGATTTTGTTACTGATATTTCCCTTTGCCACTTTGTGACAATAAACTATTTTACTTGCAATTACAAACAAGTGTGAAGAAAGTTTCATGGTTGGTAGCAAAATTTGCCATAATTGTTGGCACTGGTACAGTGAAAGCAGAATGCAGCATGTGAAGATGCAGTTCTCACTGAATATATGAAAATATATTGCTTATTGCCAGATTGTTGCCAGTATGACATGCGCTGTAGTTGGAAAAAAGCGCAGGAAAACCCCTGACTTATCAATGGCTGTAAAATATTAAAAATTCCTTCAAAACAGGTAATTAGATATGATCACAACTCTGCAACACTTCAGCTTGTTAATTGGTTCAATTTTGTTCTCTATGGTTCCACTATGGTCTTCTGGAGCAGCCATTTTGTATTCAAAAATGTTGGGAATTTAGAAGAAAGGACAGGTTAGATTCAGAGGTGAATTTAAAACTGTTCAGTCCCCACTACTCCTGGTATAAAGTTTAAAATTTCCCCACCCCACTCAGGCTACTTTATGTATGAAGGTCTTTCAGTGTAAAACAATTTTCATAAGTTATGGTGAGCAAAGATCAGGACTGGCATATGTTATCTGTATGGATATCTTACAGAGTTCCTTTTCAAGTTTGCCGCAAGTAAAGTCAAATTTTGGCACCACAGTGTAAATTTATGGTGAAAACTGATTAAATTTGTAATGATTTCACTACCAAGCTGTGTCACAAAAGGGTGTCTGTATGAAACTTTGCTAGGAAACACCAAAGTTCAACTTTGGGGTTGAGTCCACACCATATACTATGTGAAATGTGATCTTTTTTTTTATTGAATAATCGTTCAATAATTGAAACTGCATAAAAGTGAGTATGGTAAATACCTATGAGTAATATGTTAATTAAGATATGTGCCACACAGTGGGTGGCTAACTGATATTGGGTCGCAGAAATGGAGAGGGTCACTATTTTTCATGCAAACACTTATGAAGGGTCTCTATTTTCATGCAGCGTCATTTTGAAAAACACCGGCCCTCCCCTCTGTAATTTTTGTCAAGTCCCTAAGATGGAGGCTCCCCAACAATGATTGAAGGGCCACCTGAAGACCAACTGGTATACTTTTTCAGAATTTACAAGGGAGTGATTGTGCATGGAAATTGTGAATGTTCTATGTTTACGAGTGGTGAAGTGGTACTTGACAGCGCTTGTCATTTGAGTTTTGAACACAGATTTCTTGACTGTGAAGTACAAGTTGTAGTGACTGTCTATCACACATTATCAAAAGATGTGTCGAACGTTGCATGTTCTCTTATCGTGCCAAACGTTTCAAAGTGAAAACACTGTAGCAGAGCTTTTACCTCTTGAAAAAGACCATATTCCATCACATTCCCTAAACAACAATGCTTCACCACTTGTTGACTAGAAGTTCTACCACCTTTTGCATAGGTGAATCTTGGAGCTCCTTTCTTAGCTCCATGGGTGAATGAAATGGAAGGGTAGGCCTTTGCCATACCATCTTGTCAGAGTGGTATGTCTTGAGTTTCACTTTATATAAGACAATCAAGAGCATGAAACGTAAAACATGAACTACAAAGCTTATGGCTTTTGTCAGCTTTTAATATATAATACTTTTGGAATTCCACAAATTGAACTTTGACCTCAAAGAGAACTGGGAAACTTGTCATGTAAAAAAGAGCAGAAAAATCCTCTATGGAAATGTTATATTGTCCGGGATGGATTGTAGAAAAACAGTTAAAATAGATCTTACCCCATACGATACTGAATGAAACATTCAGGCATATTTTTTTATTTAGATTTACTTTTTCCATAATTTCATGACAGTATTTCTTAAAATCTTCTCAAAAGCAAGTCGTCAATAGTGACAAATCAAATATGCATTATGTGCACAACAGACCACAAAAAACTACCTTGTTGACCTGTACTGTGCATGTGACGGATTCTGTACCTATATATATATATATATATATATATATATATATATATATATATATATATATATATATATATATATATATATATATATATATATATATATATATATGTAGTTGTTAATCGTGGTTTAATTTTTTTTTCAGCCATGGGTCATACCATGTAAATTGTAATACATGATACTTTTACGACTTATCCGGACACCAAACTTGCTTATTACCCAGCAACTTCGCTGATGATATTGAGACTTTGATCGGTAATTACCAAAGCACTTTGGTAATTCACCTCAAACTTGATACTTGATCTGGCTGCGTGAGTGCTCCATGGGGTACACAATGTGTATACAAAGTCACTGATAAGTATCATACTAGTGCCATAAACTAATTTGTTACCAGGGGTTGGCATTCCACTGAACAGCATTCCTCAGTAAAACCAACATATGTACATGTGTGCTGTTCGTCCGTGTTACATGTAAAACTAAACTACGGAGAGGAGAGGTTACGAGAGTATAATGGGTCGGTAGGGTTTGTTAAATTACTTTTCAGAGCAGAAAAACTATTACTAACTTTAAAACAAGGGGACATTGGAATTCCTGTTTCAGCATTGTGAGGGAAATCCTACATTATCCAGTTTATTTATAATCCTATGACCCTCCGTCTCCGTCAACTAGAATAGTCCCACTCCGCACATCTGCCATTGGTTTTCCTCCCATAAAACCTGCAGTTTCATTCGGTTTGAAGCAATTATAGCAATTATCCTTTCATCTGTAAAGAGTTTTTACATTATCCCTTCATCTGTGAAGAGTTTTTTTACCGGTGACTATTACAACTTTCACTGCCAGCTGTTGTTTTCATAAGTTGCAGACCATTTGATACTGAGTACGCTGAGTTGCTTTTACGTGCAGGCAATGCAGATGCCACTTCACAGTTCACACTGTGCTGTTGATCGGCAAAGTACAAGACGTCTTTGTTTCACTTTTTTTATTTCAAGATATGATTCATGTGAAAATTTTACGAAATGTCACTGATGGGATTGTGTTTTCAATATCATTTGATGCAGGGATATGAAATACTGTGTCAGTTTAGCTTGGACTCATTGCTGAGTTTTGCTGCCTTTTAGCAATGGTTGTCTATCAGCATAAATGTGATCGAGGAATGCCCGTTCATGGAGATAGAGAGATTGAAAATCTTTTCTATATTCTAGCTTCCTTTACAATTTCTTCAGGTGTAAGTCGATTTAGGAAAGTGATTGAAAGTTTGAGTGGTGTTCAATAATTGTGCCTAAATCAGCACGAATTGAGCGGAAAAGTATTTACTAGTAACTAAGTAGGACTGTTCAATCAAACATGATGTCCATTGAAGTTACAGAAATATTTTTGGTGCAGTGGGCAGGTTTACTGCAATGCAAGTTGCATTTGTCCTGTGCCATATTCATCACTTTGTTCAGCAATTTTTTGTATGGGTACACTGTTGAATACTTCGAGTGCAAACTCATGTCTCAAATTGGTTTATGCTATCACTGCATGCACTGTAGTTGTCGGCGTCTGTGTTTACACTTTGCCACCCATGGAGTTAGGCCTACTGCAGCCAGATCAAGTATCAACTTTGAGGTGAATTACCAAAGTGCTTTGGTAATTACTGATCACAAAGTCTCAATAACTTTAGCGAAGTTGCTGGGTAATTAGCATGTTTGGTGTCCGGATAAGTCGTAAAACCACAGGAAATCTTTTGCTTTATTTGATCGTCCCATTGTTGTTTCCCATATCGTTTATAACGCGGCCTGTGAATGGACTAAACAGCCACAGGTAATATTTGCACATTTTTTTATGTAAGACGCCATTGGTGGATAAATATAGAAATTTCGTCATGAATTTCCCCGACATTGTGAACGGTTACCGGAAGAAGAGCCATGGTATTTTCACTCAACAAGGAACATATAACATATACTCGTCAGTAGTGCTTGGCAAGCGACTGGGTGTAACGCGTTGACGACACATTCGAAATGTCAGCACTTGCACGTTCTGGTAGTGGTAGCTATGGTAAGCACAACCAAACTGTGTTGGATTCTTGCAATCCCGGAGATTTGCTCGAGTTCACTCGCGGCTGGTATTCACATTGGGGAGTATATGTCGGCGACGGACAGGTAGTGCACCTCACAGGTGAAAATGACGGTATCGGCGATGATATAGGTAATCCGCAACACGTCTTCTCTGTGTGGGGAAAGCAGTTCAACAAAGCGAAAGTGAAGTGTGAGAATTTCTGGAACATCGTGTACGATTGTAAAGCGATAATCAACAACGACAAAGATGGCAGTCAGTCTGCGGCCTCTGTCGAAGAGATTGTCGAGCGAGCGTTCTCGAGCCTCGGCGAAATTGGCTACAACGTTCTGTGGAACAATTGCGAGCATTTCGCCAAATGGTGTCGATATGGCAAGAAAGAGAGCAGCCAGGTAGCGTAATTATTCCGTTGTATTTGATCTTCACCATGACTTTGAGGTAAACATGGCTCTGTGGTGTACGGTGTCTCATAACTCGGTCATAGGTAGAACGGGGCAGGACGTGATGTCCGTTATATTTTGGTGCACACCACAACCCCAGGCAAACAGCATAAGGCTGTCCGTAAGATCTGGCGAAAATACTGAAACGAAAGTGAAAGTACCATATTATGTTTACACTTTAAATGTAAATTTAAGTGTGTGATAAAGCATAACTGTTTGAACACCGCCGCTAACATTTTCGTGCCTGGTGCTAGTGCAGTGAAAAACTGAAAGAAGCCATGGACCAAGAAAAACATCAGAACAAAACGAAGCACAGAGGCAGCCAGTTTTAAAATATTTAACTATATAGGTGTTCTTGCATGTGGTGTTAACGTGTTTTAGGAAATTAAGATGAATATGGGAAATTACATGTTAGCTGTTCATGACTGGCGAAGTACAAACCTCCAAGTAATACATCTGTGAACTTCAAAAACTGGCAGTTTTACACATATGCAAAACATGTAGCATGATGTACAGGTTAGGTTTACAATGTAATAGCTCTGCATGGCAGGGCTGTGTGTTACGGGCGTTATACGGCCTCCCACCAGCACGGTGGGAGGCCGTATAATGCCAGTAACCCTGCCATGCAGAGCTAAGGTTAGGTAAAATCCTGCACCTGTACCTCCATTGACCGTCACAAACAGATAGAATCACTGTGGAGACCAGATTGTGTATCCATTGTGGTAGTCGTAGTTACCACATTTTGTAGAATTCTAAGCTTCTTTGATTTTATATAGGTATATATACACACACACACACACACACACACACACATATATATATATATATATATATATATATATATACACATATATATATATACATATATCAGAATCATTTTGGTATTTATAAAATTTCAATAACAAAATAAACAGAGATCAATCCTTGTAACATCTAATGTCTGTATGTCTTTTCAGACAATGACCACAAACAGCAAAACAAGCAAAATGATTTTTAGCTCGCATTTGGTAAATGTTTACATATCAAAGAGAGGTTATCTTATAAGGTGAATCAGTTCATTTGCATCCCATTTGTTTCGTTTACTGAATACTACAGTAACCAATCTCTAATGGTATCTTGACACAATCAATTGCAATACATGTATCCTGGTGCATGTGGTGTGTTTGTGGTGGAAGGGAAACTTAGGGTCAGGTTCAGCACTCGTTGATCCTGCTGCACAGTTTCTTCATTACATATATACCTCCATGTACACTATTCACAACCAGTTGACAAATAGTTATAACCCGATCCATGATCATCACAGATGGAGTTCTTTAATATGCAAATTTACATTTCTTCTTGAACGAGCACAAAGCTTAGCAGTGTTTTCGGATTTAAACAGTGCAACATGAGCTGTATACATCCTACACTCTTCTCCTTTCATGTTGTTGCTCGATCAAGGTAGCGGGTTAACCGGTTGGAACGGGCATGCCAAATGATATATTTGAAAGATGTAAAACCTGATCTCCCCGTCACCCCTCACGTCCATGTGTTGAAACCAACAATGATCTAATAAAGTTTACTTATTTTCAGTTTGTCAAATTGACTAGTATTCTCATTGCTTGATTATATTAGAAGAGAAGATTCTCCGGTTTCATTGATTTTGCTCATGTTTTTTATTAATTTTTTTTTTTGCAGGTCAATGGTTTTCTAACATACATGGGCATCGGACTTGCATCTGTTGCTGGACTCATGTTATTTACAAAGTATGCAACCAAAGAGCAAGAGAAAGAAAAGGCACACAAAAAATAAGCAATTCCAAGATGAAGAGGATCAACTCTTCTCAATGGAGATGTAGATCATCAGTTGGAACTTTTATGTGCGTCAGTTTGTTGATTCTATCTTCCAGTTGCTCAAAGTGTTATCCTGCGTTTCCGACATATCCGTCATTTTTCAAGTCTTCTTCAGAAAATTGATGGCAACTCATTTTGGTGCAATTAAACTCCTGTCAAATTCAACCAGGTAGCCATTACATAGAAAATTTTATTCGAGAGATGTTATGCTTAAAGCCAACTTTAGGAAACAAAAGTGAAAATGTCGCACGACTATAAGTAGGCAAAGTCTACAAACCCTAATAGTATATGCACAGGAGACTCTTACTAAATATACTTACCACTCTTATATCTTCAATTTCAAATGTAATTTTTTTTTAATTTCAAGTGCTTTTCTTCCAAAGCCATGACTCTGCATTCATATAAATATGTTAATCTCAAACATAGATTCTGATTGGCTTTCCCAGTGTTTGATTGTACAATGTATGTACCCATGTCAGTCCTTCACGGAAGGACTTACTGTTACCAAAACACAGTCACACTTTTCATTGTTGTAATGATGATCTTCATGTATGTCACTGAGAGTAGACATTAGCACAAATGCTGACAACTGTTATTTCCTGATGTTGTCCCTTGTGAATTCTGTGTTTATCATTTTAAATGAAATATTGTATACAGGAGCATTTACATTATCATTAGTATCCTACAGCTCATCAAAAGAAATTTCATTAGGAAAACCAGGTCTTCATTATTTGACTCCTCTCATGCTGAAGAACCTTGCATTGCAAAAACTCAAGTCGTGACACAGGGTTCTTGCTAGTGACAGAGATGTTCCTGCTGTGCATACAGATTTGTGCAAATGACAATTGTTGAAATTGTTTTCTTACAATTTGTCTGAATTTATGTGGTTAACATTCTTCACTATTTCAAGCTTGTGTTGTCGTCTTGTACAACTACAACAGAAAATCCAACCTGGTTGTTTGTTATTGTTTCAAATTCTTGTCGGGTTTTCCCTTCAAAATTTATGCGGTTGTTAGGATTTTATTTTGTGAATTTGTTTCTGTGTGCTTTGTAAGCATGATTGAAAAAAAAGCTGACTGTGCAATCATAGGTGTGTCTGTGAAAGTGCAAATTTGACATTGGTCTAGAGAGAACATACTTTTGCTGTAAACTGTTTTAGACCAAATTTAAATGGTCACACTTGGAAAGACATAATTTATATGTTGAGGAAAGATGTGAGAAATTTTTTCAATGTAACATGGTTTAAATGTAGATATTGTCAGATTTAGCTGAACCACTTGCAATAATAGCAGATGCTTTTGAATGACTTTAAAAATGTGAATAAAAAATGTGCCTTAATTGTCTAGCTAGTATGTGTATGGCTGGTGAGATAAGCTTATACCGGTATTTACATGTAAAATAAACTGATTTGCTATTACATTGGAGGAAGAAGAGTGAATTTTTGTCATGGAAAATAGGTTGCAACACTCCTTATTTTAAAACACCATATGCATGCTTGACCTATACAACAAGACACTGCCAGGGACAACAACTAGGACAAAATGACAAGTGGTGTACAGTGTACACCAACAATGTCATATAAAGGTCAGGTGAGGTCATGACATACTTTTGCAATCCACCTGTTCTTGAGACTGTTCACAATCAAAGTATGATGCTCCTGTGACCTCACACTTTTCAGGATTAGGCATAGGGCGGCTGAGTCTCACTTAGGCTGCGTTCAAACAATGGTGAGGGGGGGGGGGGCTGGATGAATCACGATTGAAATCTTTTTTTTCAGATCCCCCCCTCAATACCCTCGAAAATTTTCAAGTCCCCCTTAAAAAAATTACCAAATAGCCGCATATTTATTAGGAATGCACGCAGAGTATAAATAAACATGTAATGTGTCGTTCTGCATGCAGATGTTCAACACTACCTCTAAGGCTGTAGAGCCATATACCTAGGGGAAGTTCTTAAGGTAATATGCACCTCGAAAGTGAAAGACTTAAACTTTTGCTCAAACTTTCCTCAATGAAACGTTCGACCATTCTCTTATAAAAGCAAGAATAAAAATCAGGGGTCACCATGGTAAACTTTGGTACTAGAGTGACAAATTACTTGCGATTTTTCGATATTAGAAATTAAAAATGGCCGCCATCCCTGTGTTCATCTCTATTGGGAAAAATAAAATTTTCGAATTTCGAAAAACTAAGCCGGTGAAAACTTTTCTTTCGTCAAGAGCTTCAAAATGAGTCCCCCACAAGTGGTAGGTCAGGAGAGAATTGATAAAACTTGAAAGCCCGAATTTCTGTCCCCGAGGTGCGTTCTACCTTAAATTGATTCATTTTTAAATGCATCAGTGGACTTTTTGGATTTCTCAGTCTAAGCTGACTTGAGTCTATCCAACTCTGGCCAGGTCAATGGCACCAGGTGAAATGCACACAAAATGATAATCGTGAGAGAGTATGAAAATTGTGTATTCCTAGCTACGCTTAACCACAGAGTATCATAGACAGAGTGGCAACACCTATTGTTTAAGGCGTGAAGCGGTTACGTAAGCAATCCGTGTTTGCCTCGCCTCACGAAGCTCTTGGCTCTCTTTTCCGAAGAGTGCCGACCATGCACCCTTCGGTAATTTTCGGATTTTCACCAATTGTTAAGCGAAAGTATGTTCGACAAAGTTTGTGTTGTTGCTGTCGTGTGGTGCTGATCGGAATTGATGTGCTGGCAAAAACGGGAGTGTTTTGAGCTTCAGGAAAGTGGGTTTTACCGTTTTAAAAATTCCTCTCATATTTTTATGAATATATAATGAGTGTGTTTGAACCAAATTTGAAAGTCTTTTATCGATACTGTCTGGTTTTACTCAATGGTTTACGGTCAGTCATACCGCCTTTTACACGTGCGTCAAGAAAGGACATGTTTATGAAACTGCTGGCGTGTTATGTTTTGATTGGCGTGAAGCAGTGTTTCTGGCCTGAGAGCTCACAAAGTAACTATGGTTGCTAACGCGACTGGCAGTACGATGCCATCTCGTCGTATGTTTCGCATAATCTCGTGTAATTATCAACCACAACAAAGCCTCCAAAACGTTTAACACCTTTGAAGCTCATTTTAATATGAAAAGCCAATAGTCTACCGAGACGACCATGGAACAAAAGGCATGCAAGTGTTGCCACTCTGTTTATGATACTCTGTGGTTTAACCAAATTGTGAAAATGAGCACAGTGACCTACCGAATTTTTTTTTTGTTCTTCAAACCAAACATCAGGCGAATCAGTTTCCCAAGATGGGTCCTTCACGACTGAAGACATTTTAAAACAATTTTTTTGGCGTTACACGTGTGGGTTAGTCTCGGTTTAACCAGACTGCAGTGGGGCTCTTCTTCCGGCCGCCCCACAGAAGAAGAGCCTCACTGCAGTCCGGGTAAACCGAGACTAACGTGTGCCACCACATCTGGCGGAAGCCAAACTATTGAGTCGTAATATCTGTAGCCTGGACCCAGGTCCAAAGCGAAGAAATAGGGTCTAGGCTATGTCTGCGACGGTAATTACTTTACCCGAGAAGCCTTTCCGACATCAGTACCGGGATAAACTCACATAATATAATTATTTGGATAGACTATAAATATCGCACAGTCCAGGACTGATCGCAATGGCTGGCTTGTACAAAGTTTTAAAAATTGAAAGTTTTTTTTTACTGAATCACAGTCCGAGGCTGTAGGCTTAGGTGGCGATACTGTAGCTGAATGCGACGAACTGAGCTGGTAGATGGCATTTGTATCACCGATTTGGCTAAAATTAAACTCTGGTTACTTAGCCTTATCATCTCGCCAAATCGTAATGTTTTAATCGTACATTAAGACCTTTGCGAGCTTTATCGAGCAAAAACATGGGTCGGACGCGATATTGTCATATCAGTGTATAATGTTGCTCCCTGGAGATGCTTCCCCACGTTTTCTCACTTTTGTCGGAGGATATTCATGCTAGAGCGAATATTTTTAAAATCAAAAATGACTGAAAACCGTTTCCTTGCAATATTTCCCAGGCTTATTTGTCCATTTTGACCAGCCAAAAGATCTAACTGCCGGCCCGCCCGAAATTGTATCTACACCATCGGCTGACTGCGTTTATTTGTGTCACCGAAGTCTTACTTTGATCGGTAGTTATTTCATCGGCTCAGCGAAACTTTTCCTGGTACAGGGGTTATTTGTGGTGGCGTACATATACATAAATTGGTTTGAGTCACACAATATGACCAATGGTAAGAAGGAGATACATGAGGATCACCTTCTCTATAAAGCGGAGATGAATCAAAGGAAGGTGTTTGCCGTGTAAA
This sequence comes from Ptychodera flava, assembly GCF_041260155.1. NCBI lineage: Eukaryota > Metazoa > Hemichordata > Enteropneusta > Ptychoderidae > Ptychodera > Ptychodera flava. The sequence goes on along the minus strand of NC_091941.1, from coordinate 30,002,375 downwards.
TGAAAAGAGTATTATGAAATAGTATCAGTTGAAACGTCTCGGTACTAAGCTTAGTATCTGTAAAAGATCACGATAAAAATGTTTTCATAATTCCAATTATTACACTCAAGATTTTGATGCTGAGGTACAGGCCTACAGCTGTATATTTGTTACATGTAATTGCTAGATCAGGTTTTGTTTCCAAATTTCCCCTTTTAGTCCTAAACATTGATTTACTTTGCGGCAACATATGACAGGCTACGACAACATCGGACTCAGTTATCTGTCTGCTGGAAACTGCTGTGTTATCTTATCAGCAGCTATCAAGTTCACAGGTAAGACCATATAAACAAACACTGAGCTTGAACCACAGAAAGGGAGAATTGAAATCTATCGAAATCTGACGAAGCGGCGAAAGACGCAGGATGCATTTTTACGTCGCAATTACTTTACTTCGTTCAAATTTTCTGCGAGAATCGTATCGTGCTAGTTTTTAGTTTTGCTCCATATTCTGCTGAAATTTTAATCGGCGGAGTGAAAATATTACCAGCTTTAGCAAATATTACCACCACCAGAAATATTGTGACAATTAATTTACAAAATTGTTAGAGTTTGGATGAGTTTTAAAGTTTTATTAATATCTTTTATTTTTGTTTTTATTGTCCTAATTTATTTCATTTGGCTTGAGCACACCAGTTGTAGACTTCGATCAGTTAGATTTTGTGCCAGTTAAATTTTGCACCATCTTGTATTTCCATGTCGCCCCTTCTCTGGTTCAAGCACAGGCGAACGAGGAGTCAGTAGTCTGAGAAATACGATATTAATATCGTAATTATGAACAGTAATATTTATTGATACAACCATGCTGGTATTACAGCAGGATAGAGCAACCGGTTGAGCTATCGCCCTCGATATGTAGTGCAAAGTCTTAAAATTCACATCCGGGAAAGACAATGAATGATTGTTTTTTTTAATGCATCACATCATGTGAATGAGCACAAATTATTCCCAGGTCAGATTAATTCATCACTTTTTTATTTTATACATTGACGTATGCTTTATTCTGCTGCCGTTGGCGTATCAGCATAAATCGTATCAGTTAACATCATCATATCGGTCAACCAATTAGCGATCATTACATTTAACCGCCAACTAAACTGGCTTGACCATACAGATTATACGTAGATATTTCCGTTTTCCCGAGTATTCGATAACGCGCGTTTTGTACTATCAGAACAAGCTATAAACTGAACACGAAAATCACACGAGAAAAGCGTTTGAGTGAAATTGTAATTACTGTAGCTGTAAGCTTATTGCGCAGAAATCTTGTTCACATTTATCTCTGGCTACGTTGGCGGACGTTAAGTTTAGCGAACACAACTCGAGCGGGGAGAACGGAAATATTTACATCTCCATTCATCTAAATATGTAAGGTCACCAGATGAGACATGGTGATCGGAGGTTAATGAGCTAAATTGGTCGACGGTGACTCACTGGGCAACATTTTAGAAGTGTATGGCCAACAAGTGATGACGTCAAAGGTGTGTGTACTATGTTGTCAAACGTTACGTTCTAAGGGAGCCGTCATTATTTATGGCCATTGGGGTCGGAGGAATTTCATCGGAAACTCCGAAATTTCGAGTAGCCCCCTGCCAACCATGATGAATTTGAGTAACCCCCCTCTCTAACTCAGAAATTTTGACTGACCCCCCCCCTACTTAGAAAAAGTAAAATACCAATACATGTATTTGTAAAATTTAAAAAATACAGCAATAGTAAAGACCTTTCAAATCCTGATGTACCCTGCTAGATTATCATCGCTTATCTCATGATGGTTGAAAAAGGTGAAACCAACAAAATGAAATTCAAAGTCACAAGAAAATACACAATAAAAGCTCACGCTATAACCAGTATCTAACCATATAGTATATTGTTTAATTTGGATGGGGGGCATGACAGGGTTTTCACTAGGATATCTGACTAGGCAGAATTTGAGAACATGCGAGAGGCGGAGGTAGAAAGTGTCAGAAGGGGCTTCCCCTATCTTGCACGGACAATTTTGAGATATTTATGTGTGCAATGGTGCAGTCTGGTGCAATCTGAGAGGTGTTTTTGATTTGTTGTTTAACTAAGTAAAACTGTTAGAACACCGTACCCCGAGGGGAGAGCACGAGAGGGGGTACCTAGCTCCTCTCGTATCGAAATTTTTTGTGAGAAATTGATATGTGTAATGCTGCAGTCTGAGAGGTGTTTCAATTTATTTTGCACTCGGTAAAATTGTTTGAAAATGACATTGAACACTGATATTTTTATTACATATTTTGCATGATCAGTGTTTGAGTCACAATATTCAACAACCAAACAATGACAATACATTTTGTAAAAAAACAGTTCTCAGTTTGCCAGAGATTGAAGACAATAAATATGCAGGAACGGAAAACTGTGACCTTCTTGTGTCATTTCTCCAGTTGCCAACTTTCAATGAAAAGTCTGGATATGGTATGTTTATTTGCAAAATGGTTTTTGAACTGGGGTCAATGACATTATTTTTTTCTGTGATAATAAGGGATGAATTCATAACGGTTCAGTTTTGTCCTAGATCCTCTGAAAATTTTGAGAAATTGATGTGTGCAATGGTGCAGTCTAGTACAATCTGAGAGGTATTTTCTACCAGTTAAACTGTTAGAACACCCCAAAGGGGAGAGCACAAGAGGGGTGTCCCCGTCTTGCATGGAAAATTTTGAGAAATTGATGTGTGCAATGGTGCAATCTGAGAGGTGTTTCAATTTATTTCGCACAAAAATTGAGTAATCCCCCTTCTTCCCGCTCCACATTTTGAGCAACCCCCTTGAAGTTTTCAATTTTTTGAGTGACCCCCTCACATTCCTCTGACCCCCAGGCCGTAAACAATGACGGCTCCCTAAAAGGGGCGATACCAGTTGATACGAGTTAGGAGCCGTCATTATATGCCGCCTGCCGGGGGTGGGGAGTCGGAGGAATCTGAGGGTGAGTTACTCAAACATTGATAGCCACAAGAGGGGTGGTAATTGCTTAAAATGTGGAGAGGCAGAAGATTGGGCTACCCAACTTTTTGGAAGTGTAAGCTTAATGAAGCGTTTGGTGCAGTTATGAAATAATACTGAAATAGTAGAATAAAATTAAAAACAATAGTACGATTTTATGAAAACATGGTACAATTTGATATGTAACGGTATTTATATCACGTATATTAACTATCATTACAATGTTTCAGTATTTTCTGATAAATATATTTGTATACCTGCCTGATCAAACATGAGAAATATCTACTTTCCATTCTATAGGGAAAATGTACAAAGAAAGCTAATTCTAAAAGTATACAAAACAGTGGCCATCCTCGATAACAAAATCATTTTTATTGCGAGAAATTAATTTATCTTAGTCCAAAAATACCTAAGCAATAGAGATTTCTCGTATTTTTCAACCAAATGTAAATTAATCTCGACATTAAGTTTTTTGTCTTGTTTATTTTTCTGTCCTTTTTGACATAAGGTTTTGCATTCTCTTGAAAACACAATATTGCAAAAACAAAGTTTTGATACGCTGTATGAATAAAATGCATTCTGTGCTTGCAAATGATTATCTGATAAAGTATACTGTACTCATAAATTTTAAATATTAAGACTAGAGGTCATGGAGGAATACTCTCAGCAGATACCACTATAAGTGCACAGAATTTCGGACAAAACTTAACTGTTGTGAATTCATCCTTATTAACACAGAAAAATATATTTTAATTGACTTAAGTTTAAATAACCATTTGTCATTCAACCACACCGTATTATCAGGCTTTTCTAAAGAAGCCGCTAGCCGGAGAATTGAACGGCCGGCGAGGTCATTACTTCGGCCGTAAAATATCAAAGTCGCAAACAAACAAAAAATGAATGGATTAAGAAAAAATACTGACTTTGACTGTTGGTCCATTAATATCGTTTACAAAAATGTAATATTTCGCAAATGACACAATGAAATCACAGATTTTACATATTCTTTAATCTGCAGTCTCATGCAAACTGAAAACTGTTTTTAACCTGATACAAACTGTATTGTCATTGTTTATTGTTGAATATTGTGACTCAAACATTGGTCACGCTAAATATGTAATAAAAATGTCAATGTTCAATGTCATTTTCGAAGTTTTATCTATGCAAAATAAACTGAAACTCATCTCAGATTGCACCATTGAACAAATAAATTTCTGAAAATTTTTGATGTGGGCACTTATGCTAGGAAAGGGACGTAGAGTGTCCTATGCTATTTTCTAAACTATGCTATTTTCTAAATTAAAAAGTTTGAAAACGCCTCGCAGATTGCACCAGACTGCACCATTGCACACATAAATTTCTAAACATTTTCCACGCAGGAGAGTTGACACCCCTCTGGCACTCTTTCCCCTGTACTTTCAATTCTCCCCAATCAGAAATCTTAGTGAAAACCTTGTCATGATACCCGTCCAAATTAAACAACACTATATGGCCGAATACTAGTTATAGCGTTAGCCTTTATGTCTTTAATTTGTTGTGACTTTGAATTTCATTTTGTTGGTTTCACCTTTTCAATCGTCATAAGATAATTGATGATAATCTAGCAGGGTAAACCAGGATTTGAAGGTCTTTACTATCTCTGTATTTTTTGTAAATTTTCTATATACAGGTATTGATATTTAACTTTTCTAAGTTGCAGGGAGGGGGGTTGGGGGCTCGGTCAAAATTTCTGTGTTAAAAGGAAGTTACTCGAATTCATTATTGTTGGCATAGAGGGTTATTATAAATTTCGGAGTTTCCAATGATATTCCTCCAACTCCCAGACCGTAAATAATGACGGTTCCCATAGGATGAGGAGAGTCGATAACAAGAACATATGAAACGATGTTTTTCTAGTCAACGGGGGATATTTCGGAAACTTTTGTAGTCTGATAGCCGGCCTGCAGATATTTACCCCTTTCCTAGCACATGTGCCCACGTTTCCTTCCTTATCAGTAATATTTGATTGAGTCTGTCACACATTATATAACCATCGTGGTATACGTAGCCCATGTGGAAATTTGGTTGATGTATCGTGCAACATACTTTACAAGAAATCAAACGGCACGATTATGTCATTGCCAACCCCAGCTGCCGACAAATAACTTTCCCATCTGCCTATCTATGGTCCCTGTAAATGTGTTCAATATTATCTACTGGTATACGACTTACATCATGAACAAATCTAAGCGAGAGTTGCTTTTCTTAACTAACCGACAGTGTTATAAATTTAGGCCGCGCTCACAAAGAGTGGTGAGGGGGATTAGAGCTGAATACTGGATAGCCCAACATGATGTAGCGAGTAGAACAAGAACACAGTTGTATAGACTTAACAAAAATATTGTCAAAATATACAAAGTTAACACAGCTACTGCCCTGCTACTGCCTACGGGCAGTGTCACTGTCACTGCATACCGGCAGTGACAGTGATAGCTCTGATGTCTGATGTAGTTTAAGAAAAGTTTGGGTCATAGGACACTCAATTGAAAGTGAAACATATGTGTACTTGTACACAAAATCAGGCCGGAGAGCAACACATGGATTTTTGAATTCTGGCATATGAGAATAATCAAATATTAGAGTAAAAGATGGGGTCACCATGCTTGATCTTATAGATATCTATGATGAAAAGTCACAGTTTTCCAAATCACTTAAAATCACTATATAAAATTTACCATTCATTTCAAGTTCATGCAGTCTCGCTTTAGGGTCTACTACAAAAAACGAGATGGATGAACAGTCTCATATACATTACGTTTACTTTTTTGTACGTCCCGCACAAGTTCTGTAGATAACATTGTAGATAAAAAGAACCGACTCATTTGAGTGTTTGGATACGGAGGTGCCGAAATACTTATCATGTTGATGATATCTAAACAGCTTGCTGTCGGTCTATGTCAACACTCTAGGTAGACGAAACATGATACAATGAATGCAGACAAATGCTGATTAGGATTTTTTGCGAGACACATGGATACATACTCTGAGAGTAATGAATGAAGCAGCGATTACCACATGTCAGATAGAAATGTCTTTTGAATGCTGGTTTTTATTCTGTCATATGCAAGTTTAAATAAAAGACTTTCAATGAAACACCGATCCATGGATACCACACAACATATTGGCTTTCATGTATTGAGTTGAAGGGCATGCATTTTCTAAGAAGTAAAACTTGACAGACGTCTAAGTGACACTTACTCCACTGTTTATTCTTGTGGGTCTATAAAAACAGCTTGGCATCAGTACATCTTATGGTTAGCCAGAGTGCCAGAGTGCTGTCCTAATTAACTTCAGTCTCTACAATCAACACGACAAGTAATTTAGCACTCCCTTGTGTGGTCTATCAAGACACTTAAATGAGTCGATTCTTTTTATCTAAGATGTTATCTGCAGAAACTTGTATGTTTCGTACAAAAAAGTAAACGTAATGTATATGAGACTGTTCATCCATCTCGTTTTTCGCATTTTTACATCTCATTGTACAAAAGTAAACCTTTGAACAGTAAAGACTCTAATTTAAATGGGAAAATGTGTGACTAAATGGAATCATTTTGTTTTTACCAAATTTGCCATTATCACACCCAAAATTTCTGAGATTAAAATATTTATTTTCATGGAATATTTTAACCTTCCAGTATTGTCAATTTAAAAAACGTTTAAAGAAGATTTCTACTGTTTCCGAACTAATACGATATTGTTGTCCTTGTTGGTCTGTTTCTGTTGAATCTGTTATCGAATGTTCGATGATCAATTGTCAGTTATTTCTTTCACCTGTATCCCAGATCTCCACCCTACGTTTTCCCATTAGATTTCTTCCGTTTCTCTATCCCCACTGTCTCATGCCATTTCTATTCCTTTTATACGCCATCTCTCTCTCTCTCTCTCTCTAGCTCTCTCTCTCCTTTCCTCCACTTCTCCTGAAAGCCCTACCCGCGGCAAAGCAAGTGCATAGGTGACTGATTGTACTACAAACACTAATAGTAATTAATATGTAGTCTAACTTCGCCTTGTTTATCTATACTTTGTCGCTGTCAGTAAGAAATCTCAGCAGGGTGGCGTTAAATGGTACTGTCTTCAGGAAGTCCATGCCAAGTCGATTTCTTATATTTATGTTTGGCAAGGAGACTTCTCATATCTAAACCAAGCACCCCGTGGTTTATTAGCTCTTTATCAGTAAAATAAGATGCCGCTTCTATACTTTAAGGTTTTCCAGTACTTGTTGCTATTGTAGTTTCTGTTTGTATTACAATCAGTTATCTATGCACTTGCTTTGCCGCGGTTGTAAATACACCATATACAAAAGAGTTTTCAGTAGAGTTCTGAACGTCGCATAGCACATGAACGCTAACATTAAATTGTAACAATAAGAACGGTAACGTCAACTTCATTCTTAAATTATAAGCTGAAACAGTTTCAAATGCCAAAGGTCATTTCAATCACATCCAAAAGGGCAAATCAGATATTCTGAACGAGTAGTTTTTTGCTTTAAGTTTATACAGGTTCTTTCATTACCCTAGCGACAACAACAAACACGGTATAGTCAGGGTGGTATTAAAACAAAATAAATTGAGTTCATGTCGTTGATGCTGTTGATATATAAATTCTTACCGAATATATGTAGAGCCCTTCTTCAAGTCTACCAGCATATACCATGCTACCAACGAACACCCATGATATCATTCCAAAGCCAACTATGATACCAATTACTGTAGCCCTGGCAATGGCGTGAATGGTTTCAGAGTTTTAGTGTCTCTGTCCGTCTCTCTGTCTTTGTATGTATGTATGTATGTATGCATATATGTATGTATCTATGTATTTATGCATGCATGCATTCATTTAGTTGTGTGTCTGTACCTTATGTACGCAAGTACGCATTATGTGTACAAGAGTTAAGACCGAGAGAATGAACAATTGGATCGTTGTAAATCTGTTCGTCCACTATACTCATATCCACCAATGTAATGCAATCAATGATATACCCTACGAAAAATTGTAAAAACTGAATGCTTCCTATGTTAAAAACTTGCAATTTCGACAAGCTTTTAGGAACAATTTGTGTGGTCGTTCATTTTAAACCCATTACTGTCAGGGACCGTCATGTGATCTTTTTATGACCGCACCACAAAGATACTGAACGGATAACGGATATCAGTTTTGCTGCGAAAAAGTAGAGGCCATACCATGCAGTGGATCGCTTGTAGAAGAGTCCCATGAAGAAAACTGCTATGAGGGTGGCCAAAGTTAAGCTAATATGTTGCGACATTATACGCAACTCACGCACACTGAAAGTGAAATTTGATTTTCGTGAAATTTTAAACGCCATTTTTTCTGAAAATAAGTAGCTCAGTTACTGAAAAAATGGATATTTCCAATTAAAATCGATGTATGAGGCAGGTTTCATTAGAAAACTGAAGAAAAAACGATAGAAAAATAGTGTTTTTCCTCTCCATAAATGCCACTTTGTACTGACCGGCCACAGCGCTCGAGCGGTCGCCGCTCATGCCACGCATTTCTGAATCCAGTCAATACCTATTTCGCAACGGAACTGCTTTCGGGCCCTGTGCACGCTGTCATAGAACTGTGAAACTTGGCCAGGAAGTGGCAGACCATCCCATTTACATGTAGTGGTGAGTTTTTGTTATATTCTGGGAATTTTAGCCAGCAACATGAGGTAAAGTGAGTACGGTAAATTCGGTGTAGATTTTCCCATTTAGATACATATTTTTGCCATAAAACTTGTAGCATGCTCTTTTTAAACATCATTCCAACATTTCTGTGAAATATGACGAAAATCTGTCCACGAGCACAAGTACGAATCATAAAAACAAAATCGTGTTCATTCATAGACCTCAGTACAGTGTGACTCAAGATGGCGGCGGAAGGCAGTCACACTGACACACCATTGACAGCCTGCCTGAGGCTGAAGTTAGGGACAGCTATTTCTTACAATTTCATGGCTGAAAATGAACTGCATTAACAGACAATTGGCAGTTTAAATTGATTTGTTAGAATTGAGTGTTATTAAATAACATTGTGACAAAATTTCATTGTATTGTGAGCTCTAGTTTTTAAGTTATGTGAATTCAAAATTCATAAAAACATAAAAATCCATCCATTTTTCGATGGTACAGTGCCGCCGCAATTTTGACAAAGTCAGACAAAATATTTTCAATTTTCAACACTCACAGTTTCAAAATCCAAGACTGTGCATCAGTCAAATCTTGATTATTCCGTAATATTGGGTAAATCTGTGCACAAGACACATAGTTTAATGATTCCATGTGAAGTAAATAAAACATTATGGGTTGCCAAACTTGAAGGAATCGGCATTCATTGAAATAATTTTAAAATTTGCCGAAATTGTCCGCGAAAAAATGGCATTTTTATTGCTTTAAAAATTCATAACTTTTGATTGGATACAGCTATTTGCATAATTTTTTTTTTATTTTTCATCTTTTTACCCCATTCTTGCTAAAAATCTATTTAAAACTGTGTGCATAAACAAGAGAAAAAATGGCTTGGCCACCCTACTGCTATGATTGGACCACCAGTCGTTCCAAAAATCGTGTTGCCCATAGTGATAAGTGATTCCAACTGTGATGCTAAAATCGCCAGACCGATAGCCAACAGGCCATACACGATTGCTAATTACAAGAGATAAGTTAAAAAAGTCTCCATACTGAAGCCCTTTATGGCATCATAGTCAATAGTTATTAGTTGCTGTGGACCACTGGCTCGACTTTTATCGATGCATGATATATATAATGACGTGCCTAGAACAGATAATGTATCTGTAAAGTATGTCAAGGTTTGCCCGGTATTAAAGCAACTGTAACTGTAAGCTTATTATTGGCAGATATTTCTGGCAGATGCCATAAGTACTTTCCCCGTCTTGTTTCTCCATTGTCTTAATCATTTTTAGCATGCGTGTATTTCAATACACTGAATGATGTGATTGGTCTGTGGAAATTATGCAAAACAAAGACAAAAATAATGTCTGTAGAAAACATATCTCACACAGTTCGTTTCAGCCATTTATACAAAGAAGATTGTTGTCATGGCCCACTCATCCCATGGACTGTGTGCCTGCATTGATATTCCATTCTTTCATCTTATTGTTCAACAGTACCTTCAAGATGGTGCACCTCTCACCACGGTGGCAAACAGTCTCTTGAAAGTCGCCCCAGCTGGTGAGATGTCAAAGAGGCCTACTCGTCTCGGTGGCATGAAGAGATCGCTGAGTCTCAAGAAGTCCCCAGAAGAGAGGACAATGCAAAGACAGAGGCGGGAGAAGGCAAAGAGGACTGCAAAGTTCAGTGAACCTTGCGTCACTGAAACAATCTGTGACCAAATAAATTGTAGATTTACTCTGCTTTGTATTCATATTCCTCATTTGCATATTTGCAATCATGAATAGATTTACTAGTGCTATTTTTAAAGTGAATGTTATTCTTTTATAAGTGAAGATTAAGATGCAATATCTCAGTGAACATTTTAAAATTCTGCGCGTATAATTTTTATGTCACATTATTTTATTTTATACGATTAGTATAGTTATAGTTTGACTTGGTGGGCAAGAGCTAAAAGTAGAAAGTGCCTATGAATATCTTAGTCTTGTTATGTCCTGTAAAGGATCACTAGTTGTAACTACAAGAAACATGGCTGTTAAGGCAAGAAAGAAAATTGCAATGCTAGGAAAATATATCAAAAATATGAAAGCTTTTTCTCCAGATGTGTACTTTAAAGCTTTTGATGTCTATATTTTACCTGTACTTAGCTACGGGTCAGAAGTTTGGGGCTTTCAACCCTATGAACATCTTGAAAGAGTTCAATCATTATACTGTCGTCGTTATTTAGGAGTTTCAAGCAGCGCACCATCATGTGCTGTGTTGGATGATTGTGGCAGATTGCCGTTATTTTGTTACTATGTTATTGCTGGCGCAAATAAACTTGGAACACCGAAGTCCCTATATACATAGGAAAACCGCTGGCGATATCCCTATATCGCCAAGTGATTAGCCAAAGCGGTATCGCTAGTGAGTTAGATCATCTTACAGTTTGTTTATCGAAAACACTGCGGGGTGCCCATACTGCATGTGTTTCATAGACAAAAAGGCATAGCAGAGGCCGTTCAATTGCGTGAATGATGGTACAAGAAAGGATTGACGTTTTGAGTAAAGTTACTTGGGTAAATTTCGATGAGCAGGGAACCTGTTGAAGCAACCGTTTTGACAGACTTTCCCTCAAAATGAAGAAAGAGTGTAGGTGAGAAAACGGTAGGTGTTGTCATTGAGCTCGCTATCGTTTGGCTTCGTTTCGTTGTGCAGGCGTGTCATCATAAATGCCGTCATTTTCACTATCTCACAAAAATTGTAAATTACGCCCGGTATTGAGGTTAAATCTGTATTTTCAACTTTCATTTTTATAAAGTGATCAGCTTACGTTGAGGTTTACAATGTGCGTCTCTTTCTGTACATGGACCTTTATTCACGTTTTACACCCATCGAGCGATGTAATATCTCGAGCATGTACTTCGACAATTTCCATTCAAAGCGACAGTGTTTCCTTGAGTGAAATTCAAAGTCGCTAAATTTCTAATTTCGTTTCGAAGAAACCGGTTTGTCCATAGACCCTCGTTTCTCGAGGATCTATGGTTTGTCGACCGGTGTAAAGTAGATGCGTATTCTAAGTGAGGAATAGACGGTTGTGAAAATAACCAATGGTACCGGTACGTTACCGGTACGTTATTGGCCGTGCACCGATGTAAGTTGCTGGGTAAAACTTCCTGGCTTTGACGTTTTTTTATCCGACATGTCGTAGCGAAATTCTGTGAGAACTAATACTGGCAAGGTTTCGGTTTCGGAGAATTTCATGCATCAGCTGATTATCAAGTTGAAATAAAGCGCGAGCGTGGATGGTCCGACTTGTTGCTGCTGGCGCACGGCGTGGTGTGGCGGGGAATCTCTGTTACAAGCATCCAACTGTCGGCCATAAACTGCGTCATACAGATGATATCATTATTCATAGGGGTATCCGATTGAAGTGGGTACATACTATTCTCAAGAAACGTACGATGAAAAAGGACAGGCTAAATAAAATGTTTCAATCATATCATCAATTGCAAAGAACGCTGAAATGCTGCAGATTTTAATCGCTATGGCAAAGTTTGTTTTTTGACCTCAACGTTATCCGATCGAGAACGTAAACTTAGTTTGACCCAAAGTTTGAAAATGTATTTTCTGATCTCCCGCGGCATGGCCCGCAGCCAGCCAGTGACGTCGACGTTTCGTACTTCGAATTCTGAGAGCTACATCAAATCGCCACGGTCAGCGGACAAGAAATTACTATTTTCAAATCGCTATCACCAAAAATTACAGAGAAATGAGACAACACGGTGAGAAAAAAGGCATATCATCAATGATGTTGATAACCTACATTTTGCTTCAAAACGGGTACCTTTTCAAACCACCCAGATTCCCGATACCAACTCGCCCGAATTCATGACAATTGTTGGGCGAGCCAACGATATATTTTTCCTGCAAACGTAAACAGACTTGCACTGAGCACTGAAAGGAATAGTTGGCGATATCTTTACCGAAACTGAAAAAAATAGCTGAAGAAGTAGCCACCTCTCAGGCAGTACACGGCCAAGGTAAACCTGAGCGTTCATATTCGACTAATGCCAAATGGAGCATTTTCAACGAAAACGGCGATTGTCTAGGCGATGACTTATTTTTAAAGTTGAAGAAAAATGCTTAAAATTTTGGTTGTGTTAGTCAATCTATCGAAATATTTTTGTTCCAACTGATAAAATCATAGACAGTCTCGATATACCATCCATAATTAATATTTACAGACTATATCGGCAGGGGGGATGTGAATTTTAACACAAGGAACGCGGTACGAACGAGCGTGTAATCTCAAACAACGGGCGAGTTTGTTTCGGGCCAATATGACTAAAATCAGATGTATGTTCCCTGGTCATTGAAATTTACCAACGTAACTTTACTCAAAACGTCAATTCTTTATTGTACCATCGTTCACGCAAAATGAACGGCCTCTGCTAAGGCGTTTTGTCTATGAGACACAGCATGGGCACCCCGCAGTGTTTTCGATAAACAAAGTGTAAGATGACCCAATGCACTAGCGATACCGCTGTTGGCTGATTACTTGGCGATATAGGGATATTCCCAACGGTTTTCCTATGTATATAGGGACTTCGGTGTTCCAAGTTTATTTGCGCCAGCAGTAAAAGATGTGTAAAATTTTGGATACACTTATTGGAAATGCCAGAAACTAGCTTACCTGCTAAAGCATATAAAATGCTATTCAAAAGAGACGAATTGGGAAAGTATACGTGGGCCACTGATGTGAAAAATCTTCTATATCAATATGGTATGGGGCATGTATGGTTAAATCAAAGTGTTGGTAATACAGAGCTTTTCCTGTCAGAGTTTGTTAACAGAGTAAAAGATACAAAAAAGGCAAGAATGGTGGTCAGATGTAAGCACATTGAGAAAACTAGTAATTATAGAAATTTTAAGACAGATGTAACGTTAGAACTGTATATTTCAAGTATAAATCTTTTTAAATATCGACGAGCCTTGGCAAGATTTAGATGTGGAAACCACCCATTAGAAGTAGAACTTGGACGTCATAGAGGAGTGGCTAGAGAATTTAGGATCTGTCGATTATGTCACAAAGAAATAGAGGATGAATATCACTTATTATTTAAATGTAGTACATGGAACTATTTAAGGGAAAAATACCTTCCAAGTAATCTTTACAGGTCGCCATCATTGTTTACTTTTAATATACTTATGGAAACAAAAGATGAAAATCAAATAAAAAAATCTAGCTCTATTTATCTACCACACTTTCAGAATTAAAGAGAAACTGTAACTATTGCTATTTTTTCCCTTCATCGCTGTAAATTTCTTTTTTTTCGCGCCATACTTCTTTGTATTTCTGATAAAAATACTTTTCTCTGGAAGACACATAGATATTGTAAGCTCATATAAGGGCCGGAGGCCTACATTATGAGGGAATAAAGCTATATTATTATTTATTATTTATATTTAAATTTTATTTAAACGCGTTTGGTGTATATTGGTTAATAAATATAGCTGCCATTGGCTGATAAATATAGAAATGTCGTCATGAATTTTCCCGACATTTATTTGTTAAAGGTATACAGTCACATGTAATCTAAATATGCCCATATATGGTTAAAGGGGCGTTCCTTGGTATCAAAATGCCCGTGTGAGGATGCTGTTTTTAAAAAGCGGCCACCTTAAAATCTGTGATTGGTTAGATTTCTGTTTCCATGGTAACTGTGGCAAAATTGGAACAGGTGACAGTATACCTTTAATGGTTCCCGGAAGAAGATCCTCGTCAGTTGTGCCCTGGCAAGCAACTAGGTATAACGTTGCTAACGACGCATTCGAAATGTCAGCACTTGTACATTCTGGTAGTGGTAGCTATGATAAGCACAACCAAACTGTGTTGGATTCTTGCAAACCCGGAGATTTGCTAGAGTTCACTCGCGGCTGGTATTCACATTGGGGCGTATATGTCGGCGACGAAGAGGTAGTGCACCTTACCGGTGAAAATGACGGTATCGGTGATGATATCGGTAATCCGCAACACGTCTTCTCTGTCTGGGGAAAACAGTTCAACAAAGCGAAAGTGAAGCGTGAGAATTTCTGGGACATCGTGTACGATTGTAAAGCGAAAATCAACAACGCCAAAGATGGCAGAGAACCTGCGGCCTCTGCCGAAGAGATTGTCGAGCGAGCTTTCTCTAAACTCGGGGAAATTGGTTACAACGTTCTGTGGAACAACTGCGAGCATTTCGCCAATTGGTGTCGATATAACAAGAAAGAGAGCAGCCAGGTAGCGTAATTGTTCCGTTGTGTTTGATCTTCACCATAATTTTGAGCCTGGTACACATGGCTCCGCAGTGCAAGGTGTCTCAAAGTCGGTGATAGGTCGAACGCTGAACAGCCATTATGTTCGTAAGATCAGGCGAAAACGCTGAAAGCATCATATTATGTTTAAGTTTGTGATAAAGCATAATTGTTTGAACCCCGCAGCTAACATTGTCCGTGCCTAGTGCTAGTGCAGTGAAAAGCTGAAAGAAACCATGGACTTGAAGAGTAACATTAGAACAACAACGATACACAGAGGAATAGAGGCAATTTTGAAATATTATCATAATCTTCCAAATTGGCGCAAAGAAATTAATATATCCCCGCTCACAATACATTTGCGTCCTTGGAAGCGATTGATAAAGCTGCAACTCTTCTTTGTTTGGACTCTATCAATACTAGCGCCACGAAATACCAGCACGATATCGACGATATGGTCTTACTCGTTTACACATTTTAAAATTCACCCAGTAACTTATTTTTCTCATGGAGGTATTCTGCGTACTACTGCCATGTTCTTTTGTATTTCAACCAATCGTAATATTGAGCTGTTATTGCCGTTTTAATTTATTCATAGCGTGGGTTTGAAACAAAAGAATTGTAGCATGCAACGCACGGGCAAGTGATGATTTGTACTTTTGTATCTTTTCTATCTTTTCTATCTTTTCTAACGTCGGTAGAAATCAAAGTATTGCATTTCATCTTATTGTATTCTTTATGGCGTCGATATCCGACATGGCCATGATACTGTATAAATGGACTAAGAGACAGGACCAACTTAGGCACAGACATTGACTTGAACAGTTACATTAGAACAACAACGATACACAGAGGAATAGAAGCAACCTATTTTGAAATATTGTAACTATAGGTGTTTCTGCACGAAAGTATGTGGTTCTAACTTGTTTTAAAGGAAATATATATATATATATATATATATATATATATATATATATATATATATATATATATAATATATATATATATATATATACGTATATGTATATGAATATGTATATAGTATTATATATATAATATATATATATATATATTATATATATATATATATATATATATATATATATATATATATATATATATATATATATATAAGAAATTAATAGCTGTTCATAACTGACGAAGTGCCAACCTCCAAGTAAAATACATCTGTGAACTGGCAGTTCACGTATACAAAACATGTATAGGTTAGGTAGAATCCTGCACCTGTACCACTATTGACATGATTTAATTGTCACAAAGAGATAATAGAATCACTGTGGAGACAATTGAGATTGTGTATCCATTGTGGTATTAATAAAATTTCAATAACAAGTTAAACACAGATCAGTCCTTGTAACATCTAATATCTGTATGTCTGTTCATCACTCCTGGTGACAATGACCACAAACAGAAAAACAAACAAAACGATTTTTTAGTTTACTGAATACTGCAGTTACCAATCTCTAATGGTATCTTGACACAATCAATTGCAATGTATCCTGGTGCATGTGGTGTGTTTGCGTTGGCAGGGAAACTGAGGTTCAGGCTGAGCACTCATTGATCCTGTTACACAGTTTCTTCATGACATATAACAACAACATCGGGCTTGATAATCACAGGTAGAGTTCTTTAAAATGAAAATTTTCATCAATTTGCTCCTTGAAGTTCAAATTTTACAAGCACAAAGCTCAGCTGTGTTTTTGGATGTAAACAGTTTAACATGAAGTGCATACATCCTACACTCTTCTCCTTTCATTTTGTTAAGCAATCGAGGCTGAGGGGCGGAATAGTCACACCAAATTGTATATTAATAGATACCAGGGTGGAATGAGCATGTGCGTAACTTTCATAATGCCGCTCGCGATGCGTTTAAATTATGGACCGCTAATGGTAGGCCAAGAACTGGTCCGCTGTTTGATCTCATGCGTAAAACTCGTGCTAAGTTTAAGTCTGTACTCAGGGCATGTAAAAGGGATGAAGGTCAAGCTAAGGCGGATGCATTAGCTAACATTTGACGCAGGGAGGTTCGCGCAATTTTGGAAATCTGTTACCGCCACTCGGAGCTGTCCCCTTCCAGCTAACGTAGGTGGCTGCTGTGGGCACGACAACATTGCTGACATGTGGAAAAATCACTATGAGAAGCTGCTTAACTCAGTCTCTAACTGCAATGACAAGCATTTTGTGTTGTCGTCATTCAAAGAAATTGATTTTCACAAAGATATGGTGGTTACTGTAGACGAAATTACTCGTAGTGTTAAAATGCTTGAAAGGGAAAAGCAAGTGGTAAAGACGGCATTGCCGCAGAGCATTTGATTTATGCTTGCTCAATTTTATACATTCTATTGAGTTTGTGTTTTACCAGTTTCTTTATACATGGTTATTTACCCGACACATTTATGTATGCTACGATATGCCCTATTGTGAAAGATAAGTCAAAAGATCTTACATCCGTTGACAACTATAGGCCCATTGCAATTGTAACAGCTATTTCGAAGACTTTGGAATTATGTATCTTACAGATGTTGATTCATTTATAGAAACTAGTGCTCTATAATTTAGCTTTCAAAGCAAACATGCTACCGACATGTGTATCTTTGTGCTTAAGGATTTTTTATAAAAGGAAAAATTCGCCAGTTTTTCTGTGTTTCATGGATGCCACGAAAGCTTTTGACAGGGTCAACCACTGGACTTTGTTTAAAAAATTGATCAATCGCAACATTCCATTGTTTATTACTCGTATTTTGCAGTACTGGTATAGTAATCAGCTGTTTTACGTCCACTGGGCATCAGCTGATTCCAATCCTTTTCAAGTTTCTAATGGCGTACGACAAGGAAGTATTCTCTCACCAAAACTTTTTGCTATTTATGTAGACCAGTTAAGTAGTAAGCTACAGTCTGCTGGCGTAGGATGTTTATTTAGCGAATCATATTATGAATCACTTATTTTATGCTGACGATCTGGCCTTGATTTGTCCATCTGTGAAAGCTTTACGAAAATTGATCAACATTTGTGAACACTATGGTAACGAGCATGATATTCTCTTTCATACTGAGAAAACTGAGTGTATGGCATTTTTTTCCGAAATCTTGGAAGCAGATAGGATTCCTCATGTATATTTGTATGGTAATTCTCTTAAATTTGTAAGTTCGAAGAAATATCTTGGCTACATTATGTCCTCCACTGGGATGGACGATGCAGATATGCAAAGACAGCTTCGTAGTTTTTATGCGAGAGCCAATTTTATTGTTCGTAACTTTGGCCAGTGCTCTCAGAAAGTAAAATGTGTCCTTTTTAAAAGTTTTTTTGTATAGTGTTTATTGTTTGAACGTGTGGTGTAATTTTAGTGCTAAACTAGTGTCAAAATTGATGATAGCTTACAATAATGCCTTGAGGTTGATTTTTTGATCTGAAGCGTGACGTCAGTATTAGTCACAATTTTGTGACCAAGAACATTTTTAATTTTGCTCCCTTCACCGAAGACTGCTGTTCGCATTTTGCAAGCGT
Organism: Ptychodera flava; assembly: GCF_041260155.1. NCBI lineage: Eukaryota > Metazoa > Hemichordata > Enteropneusta > Ptychoderidae > Ptychodera > Ptychodera flava. The sequence continues at coordinate 29,983,899 of NC_091941.1, read as the reverse complement.
CTGTCCGTGAGTGAAAACTCAGTTATCCGTACCTGTGTAGAGTCTGATTCGTATTTTCATTCAGCTTTTGGAAACATTGTAGAAAGGTTCTTATTAAGTTTTTTGCTCTTTTTAACTTCTGTATATTTTTTTGCTTCTATTATTTAATATTATGGGCATTCATGGCCTGAAATAAAGATTAATAATAATATAATATTTGAAAGATGCAAAACCTTATCTTCCCTTCACCCCTCCCCTTAATGTATTGAAACCAACAGTAAGTTTAATGTTATCTTATTTCTGTTCACCAACTTGACATGTAGTCTCGTTTCTGAGTACATGTGAAGAGAAAAATCTCCTGTTTCATTATTTTTCTAATGTCTTTGATGTATATTTGTTTTCGCAGGTCAATGGTCTTCTAACGGTTGTTGGCATCGGACTTGCATCTGTTGCTGGACTCATGTTGTATACAAAGTATGCAACCAAAGAGCAAGAGAAAGAAAAGGCACCAAAAAAATGACCAATTCCAAGATGACAGAGGATCCACTCTTCTGAATGGAGATGTAGATCATCAGTTGAAACTTGTGTGTGTGTGAATGTGTTGATTCTATCTTCCAGTTGCTCAGTGTTATCCTGCTTTTCCCACATATCCATCATTTTCAAGTCCTCTTCAGAAATAGATGGCAACTTATTTTGGTGAAATTCAGCTCCTATCAAATTCAACCAGATAATCATTACATAAAAAAAAATTATTCAAGAGATGTTATGCTTTAATTAGCCAACTTAAGAAAACAAAGTGAAAATGTCTCATGACTACCATCAATAAGTATGCAAAGTCTACAAACCCTAATAGGATATACACAGGAGACTCTTACTAAATACATTTACCCACCATTTAGCTTCAATTTCACATGTAAATTTATTATTTTCATGGGATTATTTTTTTTCCATAGCAGTGCTTTTCTTGCAAAGCCATGACTCCTCATTCATATGTTAAACTGGTTTTCCCAGTTTCTGATTGTACAATGTACCATGTCAGTTCATGTCAGACACAGGGTTCTAGCTTGTGACAGAAACTAGGTATGCTACATTCCAGCCGTGCATACTGTGTTGTGCAAATGACAATTGTTGAACAGTGTTTCTTTACAATTTTCATATTGTTCTGAATTCATATGGTTACATTCTTAACTAATTCAATCTAGTGTTGTCATCTTGTACAACTGTAACAGAAAATCTTTCCTAGTTCTATTATTTCAAATTTTTGTCTGGTTTTTCCCTTCAAAATTCATGTGGGTTTTAGGATTTTATTTTGTGAATTTCGTGAATTTGTTTCTGTGTGCTTTGTAAGCATGATCGAAAAAATGACTGCACAATCAACGGTGTTTCTGTGAAAGTGCAAATTTGACATTGGTCAAGAGAGAACACACTTTTGCTGTAAACTGTTTGAGACCAACTTTAATCTTATAAACGGTCACACTTGAAAGATATGGTTTGTAATATATGTTAAGGAAAGATGTGAGAAATTTTTTAATGTAATATGTTTTAAATGTAGATATTGTCAGATTTAGCTAAACGACGCGCAATTATAGCAGTTACTTTTGAATGAATGTTCAAATGTGATTTAATAATGTGCCTTGTCTTGCTAACTGTCTAGCTGGTGTGAAAAGCTCATGTGTTAGTATAGTTAATTGCACGAGTAGGTGTGCTGTTACAGTTGTAATCACCACACTTATGGTCAGGAACTTGTAAACATCACGAGGCCGAAGGCCGAGTGATGTTTACAAGTTCCTGACCATAAGTGTGGTGATTACAACTGTAACAGCTCACCTACGAGGTGCGATCAACGACTTATACCACGAAAACAGGCCAATCTTCTCTAAAATTTGAAAATTACCGTCAATAAATCGTCTACTTTTGATTTGAATATCCACAATGGAATGGAGTGAGCCATTGTACGTCGAAAGGTTCACAGAGGTCATTATGCACCTGGCATGCGAGTTTGGGAGAATGACCTATCCCAGACAGGTAGGACAAGGGCTCTGGTCAACTGCAAATCTGCATTTGAATAAGGGCTACAGAGTGGTATAATGCACCTGTGTAGAAGGAAACTGTTTTAGTCTGATTGGTTAGATAAAATGGTTTGCCTTACTATATCTTGTTGGCTATTGGCTAGCGAGAAGGAATTCAATCTGTAGATGCATGTGATTGCCTCGTGGATGCATCAGGCTTTCAATACCATTTTCGTGTTTTCGACTGGTCAAGATGGACCTTGTCAACTTGTCTGATCTGATGACCCAAGAGACTACCTAGAGTTCCATGGACGGCCATGTAAAAACAACCAAAGTGGATTTTACAAGGGCAAACTGCCCTATAAGAGCAGCCGCTACTACGGAGCGCATAAAATCCACGATGTGTACTTCAACTTATAAAAAAGTACTTGGCGATGATAACACCAGACGGGATTGTACTATCGATGACCCTTGCCAAGGGATAATCAAGTTCTCCTGCCAGAAAATATACCTCTTACACAAAGCAAATGTGCAAGATGGCTTGGCCAGACTGCCAGCACACTGGATATTCGGGCAAGGTAATTTGTTCTTTTACTAAAATATTTATACACAAAACGAATTCTGTAAAGTTATAAAATTAAATTCATTGACCAAAACAATTTGTTGTGTGTGCGGCAGTATCACAGAATTTCTTTCAACTATTCCACAAACGTTACAAAAAGGCTGTACTTATTTCCATGATATTTGTCACATATGTCTTGTGTTTGATAATTTCAGGTGAATGCAGCAATATCTCTGTACCATCAGGGATTCGATGAGCAGCTTATCAAAGAACAAACAGGTCACAGATCAGATGACGGTTTACGCGCCTCAAATGTATGTCTACTGCACAACAAAAGCATGTGTCGAATATACCACCTCCATCTAGTGTTAAATCAGAGGAATCTGTAAGTAAACCAGTTTCTCAAGTTACGACAAAACAATGTAACAAAACAGACAAGATTGGTCCAACCCAAGAAGACGCCGAATCTAAAGATGGACAGCCTTCATCAACAAATCATGTTGCTTACTTTAAGCATGGTTCAAAGAAAGTTAAAATTGAATTATAAAATGTGATGCTATAACATATCATTGAAAAATTGTCTTCATTTTGTTATTGAATGTGTGTGAATGCTTTAGACATCTCGACTTGACCTATTGTTCTCTTGCAAATTAGTAATCAGTCATAGTTTTTTTCATATTTAAATAAGTAATCACTACACTTTTTTTGATATGATAATGATTTTCTTTCATTAAAGTGTGGTGATTACTTATTTACATATGAATAAAAGTATGACTGATTACTTATTTTGCATAAGAACAATAGGTGTCAGTCGTGTTTTCAGGGATAAATGGATGGCAAGAACAATAGGTCACATGACCTGGAGTGGTATAAGTAGTAGAATAAACTGATTGATATCACATTGGAGTAAGGGGAGTGATTGTTTAATTGGAAATAGGTTGTAACATTACTTATTTTAAAACACCATATATTCACTTGAGTAATACAGTGAGAAACTGCTAGAGACTACAACTTGGACCAAATGACTTGTGCTTACAGTCTTACAAAGGTCATGAGTTCACCACTTCTGCAATCCACCTGTTCTTGGGACTATTCACAACCAAAGTATGATACCCCTGTGACTTCACACTTTTCAGGATTTAAGGGACTGGTCAGTTTCTTCAGTCGGGAGGGGGGGGCGTGGATTCATGGTCGGGGGGGGGGGGGGTCACCCGGTTTTATTTTTGGTGATAGGGGTCACCATGTTTTTGAATGCCCAATAAGGGGGGGGGGGGTCGGTGTGTGTTTGAATTTTAGCACGGACTCATACTTGCCTAAAATGCATCGTGTCAGCCACAAATTTCATCATTAGCTTCTAATATTGTTGAGGAAAGATGTGAGAAATTTGTTAATGTAACATGTTTTAAATGTAGATATTGTCAGATTTAGCTGAACCACGCGCAATTACAATAGATGATTTTGAATGAATATTAACCTTTAGTTTATTAAATTTAGTGTTTATAATAAATGCCTCGAGTAGACCTCTTGGTAATAAGTAACGTATGACACAAATATTTCAATTTTCAACCCATAATCCACTTTCAGAGTTACCGCACAAAATAGTGTTGTCCTCTACTCCATTTCTACCGCTGGCTGCGCTGCTCATGAAATAGGGTCAGGTATGTATCTTAAGAATGGCTGCAGTGATTGCGTTGAATTTATTATTTCCAACTTGGACCAACCTTCGAAGTTGGATTTGGTATACTCATAGAGTCATTTTACCTCCGTAGTTTCCCTATCCAAGCATCCTATGCCGACATTGAATGAAAATTTATTTTTGAATCATTGCCGTACATGCGAAAGCCAAACCATTGAATCGTAATATCTGCGACATCGGGATCGGGATAGACTTACAGATTTGGATAGACGCCAAATGTCGCACAGTCCTTGACAGATGGCAAGTTTTAAAAAATTGAAAGTCATTTACTGAATCACAGTCTGTGTTTGGAGGGACTGTGGCTGAATGCAACGAACTGAGCTGGTAGATGGCATTTGTATCGCCAATTTGGCTAAAATTAAACACTGGTCACTTAGCCTGATCATCTCGCCAAAACGCAATATTTTAATCATACATAAAGACTTTTGCGGGCGGTATCGAGCAAAAAACATCGGTCGGACGCGATATTGTCATATCAGTGCATGATGTTGCTCCCCGGCGATGCCTCCCCGCATTTTCTCACTTTTGTCGGAGGATATTCATGCTAGAATGACTATTTTTTTAAATGAAACATGACTGAAAACCATTTCCAGCAACACTTACCTGGTATTTTTTGTCCATTTTGACCGGACAAAAGATCTGATTGCCGACCCACCCGAAATTGTATACACCATTGGCTGACTATGTTTATGTGTGTCACCGAAGTCTTACTTTGATCGGTAGTTATTTCATCGGCCAAGTGAAACTTTCCTGGTATGGCGCGCGATTATTTGTGGTATATATCTTTGAGTCACACAAAATGACAATTTAATGGTAAGAGGGAGCTACATGAGGATCTCCTGCTTTGTAAAGCGGAGATGTATCAAAGGAAGGTGTTTGCCGTGTAACTTATCATAGTGAAACGAGTATGAAATAGTGTAAGTTGAAACGTCTCGGTATACTAGTATCTGTAAAGCTCACAATAAAAATGTTTTCATAATTCCAATTATTACACTGAAGATTTTGACGCTGAAGTATACAAGCTGTATATTTGTTAATTGCCAGATTAGGTTTTGTTTCCAAATTTACCGTTAGTCTTAAACTTTGATTACTTTGCAGCGACATATGACAGGATACAACAACATCGGACTCAGCGACCTGTCCGATGGAAACTGCTGTGTTATCTTATCAGCAGCTATCAAGTCCACTGGTGAGACCATATAAACAAACACGGAGCTTGAACTAGAGAAAGGGCAACATGGAAATCTATCAAAGTGTGACGAAGCGGCGAAAGCTATGATAGAGTTCAACGGAGGATGCATTTTTACGTCGCAATTACTTTACTTCGCTCGTTCAAATTTTCTGCGAGAATCGTATTATTCGAGTTTTTATTTTTGCGTGATATTCTGCTCAAATTTTAATCGGGCGAAGTGAAAATATTGCCAGCGTTAGTAAATATTACCACCAGAAATGACAATTAATATGACAATGAATCCGTTTACAAAATTGTTTGAGTTTGGATGAGTTTTAAAGTTAATGTTTTTAATTTTGTTTTATATTGTCCGAAGTTCTTTCACTTGGCTTGAGCACACCTGAAGTTGTAGACTTCGATCAGTTAGATTTTATGTGAGATTAGTTTAATTTGTGCCTGTTTAATTTTGCATCATCTTGTATATATTCAATTACGTATTTCCATGTTGCCCCTTTTCTGGTTCAAGCACAGGCGAACGAGGAGTCAGTAGTCTAAGAAATATGATATTAATATCATAATTATGAATATTAATATTTATCGATACGATCATGCTGGTATTACAGCAGGGTAGAGCGACCGGTTGAGCTATCGCCCTTGAAATGTAGTGCAAGGTCTTAAAATTCACATCCAGGAAAGACAATTATGCTCAATGCTTTATCGCATCGCCCTCCGCTTTGCGTCGGGCGATAGGCTGCGCCAATGTCCTCGTGCATCCTTTGCCGTATTTTCGTAATAACCTCATATAATCATACAGCATGTGCAAGTGCGTGAGTTTTGTACTCGAGCACAATTTATGTTGTCCAATATGCAAAATGTCCCAAAAAATAAAGAATATAGCGGGACACACTGTCCTTTGGTTTAAAAATCCTGGCTGCAACACAGTGATGACGTCAAAGGTGTATGTGTACTTATGGAAATGACGTCAAAGGTTACGTCCCAGAAGGGGCGATAAAATGTGGGGTTATTTAGGAAAGGGGAGAGTTGATAACAAAAATATCAAAAAGTTTTTCTATAGTGTACGGGGGATATTTCGAAAATTAAGCGCTGATGGCAGATATTTACTCATTTCCTAATATTTGCACGTTCCCTTTCCTATTAGCAGCATGGCATTCAGTGTTTCATACATATGTACCCAACGTGGTAAAATTAGCGCATGTGGAAATTCGGTTGTGTCGTGCAACATATTTTTCCCACAATAAATTGCACCGTTATGCCATGGAAAAAGCTGCCGAGGAATACCTTTCCCATCTACCTACCCGTATCACAGACAAATATGGACAGACTGGAAACGCAATAATGCCTTTTGTTCCATGGTCGTCTCGGTAGACGATTGCCTTTTCATATTAAAATGAGCTTCAAAGGTGTTAAACTTTTTGGAGGTTTTGTTTGTGGTTGATAATTGCACGAGATTATGCGAAAAATACGACGAGATGGCATCGTACTGCCAGTCGCGTAGCAACCATAGTTACTTTGTGAGCTCTCAGGCCAGAAACACCGCTTCACGCCAATCAAAACATAACACGCCAGCAGTTTCATAAACATGTCCTTCCTTGACGCACGTGTAAAAGACGGTATGACTGACCGTAAACCATTGAGTAAAACCAGACAGTATCGATAAAAAGACTTTCAAATTTGGTTCAAACACACTCATTATATATTCATAAAAATATGAGAGGAATTTTTAAAACGGTAAAACTCACTTTCCTGAAGCTCAAAACACTCCCGTTTTCGCCAGCACGTCAATTCCGCTCAGCACCACACGACAACAACAACACAAACTTTGCCGAACATACTTTCGCTTAACAATTGGCGAAAATCCGAAAATACCGAAGGATGCAAGGTCGGCACTCTTCGGAAAAGAGAGGAAAAGACATGGATTGGTTACGTAACCGCTTCACGCCTTAAACAATACCCGTTACGAGTCTGTCTATGTCTGTCTGTGCCCGTATGTAGTCCCTGTAAATGTGTCCAATATTGCCTACTCGTATACGACTTACGTCATGATATGAACAAATCTAAGCAAGAGTTTGCTTTGAAGTTACCGACAGTGTTATAGATTTAGTGATGAAAATCAACAACATATTTATTGTAAACGGAGGAAAAAGGTTATAGATTTTACGTTATTTATTAATTTGCACGTTCAAAGGTCGGAAATTACGGCGTTGGAAGTCGACTGGCAAGTATGTCTGTAATTATGAAGTTTGAGTCTTTGTGTTGCTGAGATATCCGTTAGCTTCATTCACTTTAAATGCTGAATGGCCCACGCCTATAGTCTGTCCTTCTTCCATGACGATTTGTGTTCTCAATGGTTGCTATTCTCTGTCAAGTTGAGTCTCCTTCTTCCTCATCAAAAGCAGGGTTCTCAAAGGTCGGCATATCGCCGTCAGTCGTTTCCTTGTCCACGTCACTGTTGGCGCCGTCTAAGCCTTATCTCATCCGCTACATCCTCGTTTCTTTTGTTTTGTTGTCCATCCTTTTGGCCTGAGAAACAAGACGGTCCTGTTATCTTTCGAGCAGAAATGCCAACAATTTCTATACCCAAGGTCTGCGCAGGTGTACATTGGAAGGATCTTTGCTCGGTAAGCTAGATATTTCTTAATGTTTATTGTAACATATAAATTTCACAACAATCATCCTTCAATTAAGGGGACTCTGGCGTAAGTTATGAGAATCACCAATATTTTCATGTACTGACAGTGACGTGTAGATACTATATAACCTTCAATATTAACCTGTTTACAGCCGTAATCCGGGTTTTCGACAAGCCTCCTTTATTAGATTTCTTGTGCAGATAAACGTTGGAATGGTCGTGCTTACCACTCCCCTTTCACCTGTTTACATCAATGTTACGATTATTTAGGTTCAGTAGAAGGCGTATTGCTAAAATATCGCAAAACTTTGTGTGGTGTGGGTCATCTATATCGCTAAATACCGATAAAGAAGTGAACATCAGTAATGGACTTCCAGTTGGAGACCGCATCAGTTCAACGTATCTGTATTAATATATATATCATACAATAGCCAAAAAACCTTACATTTAATAATCATGTTTTGTTATTAAAGACTTTTGACTATTATCGTCGGTCGGTTTATTAAATCTCGCGTCTTTCGTAAGAAATTTCCTGTAATGATGACCATAAATCTTACCGTAAGAAGATTTCTACTGTTTTCGAACTAATACGATATTGCTATCGAAAGGCTTGATGTTGAATTTTCAGTTATTTCATCCATCTCTATCCCAGATCTCTACGCAATGTTTTCCCACCAGATTTCTTCTGTCTCTCGATCCCCGCCGTCTCATGCCGTTTCTATTCCTTTCATACCTCTCTCTCTCTCTCTCTCTCTCTCTCTCTCTCTCTCTCTCTCTCCTCTCTCTCTCTCTCTCTCTCTCTCTCTCTCTCTCTCTCTCTCTCTCTCTCTCCTGTCTTCTTCCGCTTTTTCAAAATTCCTGTCCGTGGCAGCCTTTCGTTCTTCTCACAAACACACCATATATAATATAGTCTTCCATGGAGTCCTTATCGCAAGAAAGTCGCCAGGAGAGCTTGATCTACACTATTTTCCCTCTCCGACTTCGAGAAACGACGATGGATTTCTCTCAGTGGAATTGCCACCAACAGCGTACTTAAAAAGCTAAACGTTGCATACCACATGAACGATAACTGTAAATTGAAAGAAAAAAAGAAGTACAACAATAAGAACGGTAACATCATCTTCATTTTTAGCTCACGTGTTCACACACGTGAGCTAATGTCGCAGCGATGTCTGTCTGTCTGTCTGTCTGTGTGTCTGTGTGCCTATGTGTGTGTGTCTGTTTGTTTGTCTGTCTATGCGCTCGGTATCTCAAAAACGGCTCATCAGATCAGAATAATATCTGGTACATAGCTTCAGTTTGCAAATGGCAAGAACTGATTAGGTTTTGGTTTCTGTAGTTTGCTTACCTTTTGCTAATAATTAATGATTTTAGAAAAAACGGATATACACTGAGAATGACTGCACACAATTCGATGAGATTTGCTACAAATGTTGATTACATCAAGATATATCAGCTGTGAAAGTTATTAAGGGATGACATGAAAGATAATTGCTAATTTGCATATTTAATACATTTCGTCATTGGGGATATATATCTAAATTTACTCGATCAAAATTGACGAAACTTGGTATGTATATTGAAGATACTATGATTTAACATTATTGAAAGTCATTGAGCATTTTAACTTCTGCCAATTCCTAATTTGCATATTTAATTAACTTTCCTAATTAGCGATATATATCTGAATTGACTTGACCAATATTGATGAAACTTGCCACATATATTGAAGATACTGTGATACAACATTCTTGAAAGTCATTATGCATTTTTACTTCAGCCAATTCCTAATTTGCATATTTAATGAACTTTCCTAATTAGGAATATTTATCCGAAATTACTAAACCAAAGTTGACAAAACTTGCTATTTACATTAGAGATACCATGAAAAAACATTATTGAAAGTCATTAAGCATTTTTACTGTAGCCAATACCTTATTTGCATATTTAATTTACTTCATTATCAGGGATATTATCTGTATTGACTAGACCAAAGTTGACAAAACTTGCTATGTACATTAAAGATACCATGATACGACTATTAAAGTAACTCTAATGAACTTTCACAGTTTCGCTTAGCTTGAAGGACTTTACCAATGGAAATTGCACTTGCTATATAAAGTGGTGATATAATGACGGCGCTAGCAGTTACAGAAATTAATTATTTTTATATCAGCTAATGGTATATTTGAATACTTAATGACCTTTAGAGTTAACCTATGGTGAATATTGTTTATGATGTTGATCATAACAATTTCAATGAAGTTGCAAACATGTGGCAAAGGTTCGAATTTACACATAACTGCAAATATATTGATTCATTTTAATCGTAAGCTCATTACTGTAACGGACTGTCATGTGGCCTTAATGTGACCACACCACAAAGATACTGAACGAATAACGAACAGTAAATTTGTTGAGAAAAAAAAGAGGCCATACCATGCAGTTGATCGCTTGTACAAGAAACCCATGAAGAAAACTGCTATCATTGAACCACCAGTTGTTCCAAAAATCGTGTTGCCCATAGGCCTAACATAAATAGATTCCAACTGTGATGCTAAAATTGCCAAACCGATAGCCAACAGGCCTTACACGATTGCTAGTTAGAAGAGAAAAGTTAACAATCTCCTTCATAGTTTCATAGTTTATTGTTATTACTTGATTTTTGGCAATGGACTCGACTAGTCCTAATGGACTATGTCCATGGTCCACACCAGATAAAGTTTTATTTTCACCGTAGTACTTGCTTTGTTACCTTTTTTCTTGTATTTCTATCCAGTTAAATAAACAACATGTAATCAGCATTGAAATGATGGTTGGCTGACATGGAGATAGCATTTTGGGTTGAAAAGATTATTGCAGATTTTCAGTGTCAAAAATGAGTGAGCAACAAACCATTTTAGTTTTCCATCAGTTTGGAGGATGATGAGGACGTTAATTTTATCGTCTGACGGAACAAATATTCGTCTTTCGGAAAAATATTTCGATTATAGATCGATATAATATCTTTCACGCCTTGATTGGACGGGTGAAGGTTTTAACGGCATTAATTTATTTTTTTTGCCAGCAGTCGTAACCAAAACAAATTAAGATGCATACTTAGGACTTTTCCAACATATGTATCTTCCTTGTCGTTCACGTAAACTAACTTTCCTGTTCGTTTTGAACGCCAACGTCGCCATGGTTTCACAAAATCTTCCAGAGTGACAGCGATAAGGGCGTTAACACCTCCTGCAACTGTTTGCAAACAAAAGGTTAAATGGATCAGATAGATTTGAGAGTTAACGCTTCACCATCATCATTATCATCGTCATCATGATCGTCGTCGATAAACACCCCACCACCACAATAATCGTTATCATCATCATCACCACCACCGCTACAACAAGATCACAATGCACGAGACACAATTATATAAATCCTAAACGATAAAATATTGTCACCTTAGAGTGCCTGCTAATATAGAAGACATGAACAGACCCATGAAACTTGGATATGACCAAAGTGGTCACTCACAAAATATACCATAATCTTCATAAAAAATAAAATAAAAACAGAAACTTCCAACATTTACAATTATGGTAGAATTAACTTAAATAACGACAATCATCTCAACAAACCTTCATTGCTTCAACAAGCGTAATGAGCTCAAAATAAATAGGAGAAATTATATAGCCCCGATAGATTAAAATATTGATATGAAATGTTCAACACAGGGGATGGGGCACTGTTTTGTGCATGAAAATTGAAGAGTGTCACTTTTTCATGCACCGTCATTTAGAAAACCCTCCTCCTGTGAATTACTGCCCATTCCGAAAGCAAGCTCCCCAACAATGACGGAAGGGCCACCTGAAGACCAACTCATATATTTTTTCAGAATTTTCGAGGTAGTGGTTGAGCATGGAATGTTCTAATGTTTACTAGTCGTGAAGTGGTGATTTAAATTACTTTGACCTTATTCCATCACGCTGCCCCAACAACAATAATTTACCACTCGCTGACTAAAGGTTTAACCACCTTTTGCGTAAGTGAATAAACGGTTTGAGAGGGCAAGCCTTCTCCATCCTAACTTGTCAGAATCGGATACATGTCTTGGGTTTGACTTTATATACGAGACAATCAAAAGCATAAAACGTAAAATGTGAACCACGAAGATTACTGTTTTAATCAGCCTTATAGTACTTTTGGTGTAAAACTTGTTGTGTTAAAAAGAGAAGAAAAATCTTCACTATGGTATGGCGTCAAAAACAAACTATGTTACATTATCGGGGGATCAAAAGGTCTGGACATTTAGTTAAATATTGTCCAAAACAAAATCTCAGTCTCTATACTATACTAAATGAACCAATTCATGTATACCTATAATGATACTGTATACGTATATTTTTATCTAGATTTTATTAACAGCTTTCATTTACTTTCTCCATAAATTTTTATCAAAAGCGAGTCATAAATAGTGACAAAACAAATAATGTAATGTATTATTGCACAACACACGTCATAAAGCTACTACTGTGCATGTGACCATGGAGGTAAACATGTGACAGATATTACTGCACCCTTGTATGCCTTAAGGGAGACCACACCACTGTCGCGTATTGTGATGATATTGTGTGTCACTCTTGGCCTGGAGTTCTTATTGTGTTTTCATGTTAACAGCCATATTTTACGCCATAGTATGTCATACATGATACGGCCACATTTTATATGATTGCCTGACGATTATTGTTTTCCATATCACTTGTAACATGGCCTGTGAATGGACTAAACAGCTACAGGCAATATTTACATATTTTTATATAAGATGTCATTGCATTGGTTGATAAATATAGATATTTCAGCATGAAGTTCCCCGTTTTCTATTCGTGAACGTACTGTTCCCGGAAGAAGAGCCATGATGTTTTTAACTAGAAGCAAGTACCACAGACACGTCAGTAGTGCCAGGGAATTAAGCGACTGGGTGTAAAGTTGTTGACAACGCATTCAAAATGTCAGCACTTTCACGTTCTGGTAGTGGTAGCTATGATAGGCACAACCAAACTGTGTTGGATTCTTGCAATCCCGGAGATTTGCTTGAGTTCAATCGCGGCTTCATTTCACATTGGGGCGTATATGTCGGCGAAGAACAGGTAGTGCACCTCACCGGTGAAAGCGGTAGCGAAGATACTATCGGTGGTTCGCAATACGTCTTCTCTGTCTGGGGAAAGCAGTTCACGAAAGCGAAAGTGAAGCGTGAGAATTTCTGGGACATCGTGAAAGATTGTAAAGCGAAAATCAACAACTACAGCGACCGCAGAGAGTGTCCGGCCTCTGCAGAAGAGATTGTCGAGCGAGCTTTGTCTAAACTCGGTAGAATTGGCTACAACGTTCTGTGGAACAACTGTGAGCATTTCGCCAAATGGTGTCGATATGGCAAGGAAGAGAGCAGCCAGGTAGCGTAAATATTCTGTTGTATTGAGTTTAAGAACACGGCAGGGCGTGATGTCCATTGTTCTGATGAACAACCACAACCTCTCACCTAACACAAAATAAAAGGCTTTTCGTAAGATCAGGAGAAAACACTAAAACGAAAGTGAAAGAACCATGTTATGTTTGAGTGTTTGATAAAGCATAAATGTTTGAACAACGCAGCTAACATTTTTCGAGCCTATACACATAGTGAAAAGCTGAAAAAAGCCATGGACTATTAAAGAATAACATTAGAACAGCAACGATACAAAGAAGAATAAAGGCAGCCAAGTTTGAAATATTGTAACTATACGTGTTTTTGCATGAAAATATATGGTTCTAACGTGTTTTAAAGAAATTAAGATATACATTGGGAATTAATAGCCCTTCATAACTGTATTCCTCATACAAATTGAAATTCTCCCCTCACCGCCAGTTTTCCCAACTCCCCGGAAGGAAATCTTCCAGCGTCCCCTCTATCCACCACACTAACTCCCCATTTCTCTGTGCCAAACATCGGCAAACTCCTAGAAACAACGAAATCGTCCATCCTCAGTAATCCACAGTGCTTTGTCCATAGTATGTGTATATGGTATTCCCATATTTGCTTTTTTTATAATATTAATAATATGAAACCCGTATTCTTGCGGCAGAGTTGTTTTTACTTTCGTTTGTTTGGGAAAGCAGATAGCATAAATCATAGAAATGCTTCGTCGTAGTTGGAAGACGGTAATGTAGCCCTGCTGTGAGTGGGAAAGTGAGGAGTACACTGCGGTTGGTTGCAGCACATCAGGCTTCACAATAATGTGTGTAGCCAGAGATGAAGGAATATTTTACTTTGCTCTTGCAAGCATATTTCAGACTTAATGCACACTAGTTTATTACATGCCTCGATGTCTGTGCAAATCAGTGCATTGATTTGAATAGTACCATCCGGGTAGTTGGCGGGCTGGTGAACGATGTACTGACCGGTTTCTATGGTTACCCGGTCCAGTGAAGCTCTTCGACGTTTTCGACGTCAAAGTAGACACTTAACGCTAGAAGTAAAGTATCCTTACGCGCACAACCATTGAGACTTTCGTTAAAATCTGCTTGATGCTGGTCAATAATGGTAAAATTGTTTGAAAATGCTCTGCATGTAACTAAATGTCATATAGTATTAACTGTGAAGAGGCATGTAATAAAAATATTACCTGTATATTGATGGCGCAAATACAGCGATCTGATTGGTCGAGACGCGAAAAGAACAGTGGTATATTGGCGATATACCACGGCTGGCATACGCGTGAGCTCTCAACTTGAGCAAAAATCCGTTTTTGACGTTCCACGCCAGAATTTCAATATACTGGTATGATATGATAGCAATAAATCACACCCAGCGACGGTATATCACTCAATTTTGACCAATTCACTGATATATATCGTGAACTGGTCAAAATCTCGTTGAATACCGTCGCTATGGGTATGCTTTATTGCTTAATTACTACACCTCACCCATTCAACGTGCACTGCCATTGGTTAAACACGACTCACGTGACATGTAAAAGAACGTGATGATGCCCTCTGCGAACGTGATGATGCCCTCTGCGAACTTGATGATGCCCTCTGCATTTGATATTCCATGGATGACGTCATTTTACTTACTGCGCATCCTTTCTGCGCAAAACAAATTGTCGTTCGCTTTGTTGTACTTTGCAGTTGGCAACTTATGGCTGCGAAACGTCATGCAGAGCTGTCACCGGCACAGTTAGACGATATTTTGATGCAGGTAAACAGCAAACGAACGAAAATGGCAACAAGGAATGCAATTTCTGTGTTCAGCGACTATACAAGCAACAAATTGGGATACGCCACCGAGGAGATCGGCAAACTTTAGCGGCAACCCTGGACTCGGCACTGACAACATTTACGCTGAGGTTCGGACTCAGAAGGCGAACTGTACTCGAAGAAGTACTTTGTGTTTTTGTTTCTTTGCATGTTTGCTTGTTCGGTGTAATAAAAATAATAACACATGAGAGCTTGGGCAAGATCACGATTTTTGCCTGCCCTCGGGCTGGTGGTCATGATCGAAATACGGATGATGCCTCGCCTACGGCTCGGGCATCATCAGTATTTCGGTCATGACCACCATCCCTTGGGTAGGCAATAAATCGTGATCTTGCCCTCGCTCTCATGTGTTATTGCTTAGATACATACGCACTGCTTGTGAACATGTGAGTCATAGGCTGAACTGAGTAATCAGTGCCTTTCACATGCACTCATTTGGCACATGAACTAAAAGTCATATAAATGTAAATTTAAATGTCAAGAGAATGGTAACTGCATCTTTATGTTACAATACTTTCATGATTGATTTGGTGTCTGATATATTACATCTACATTTACTGTGATCTGGCAGGCATATTTCAGACATGTAATTCTAAATGCTGTGACGAGAATGGTAACTCTATTTTCATGACTATAACATAAATTTATGACAAAATTTGGTGGTAGTAGCCTCGCACAATCAATGAAGGACAAGTTATTGACAATGGCATAGTCCCAACTTGTAATTGAAGTGCCCATGAGAAAGAAATGAGGATGGCAAAGACCTGTGTGTCACTTGCACTGATGCCCATATTGGATTGGATTGTAAACATGTAGACATTAGCATGAATTGCATAGGGTAATGTCCTTGTGCCAAGTTGCATGTGAACAGAATTAGGTATGTCATGCACTTGTTTTTGAAAAGTAAAAATTCAACTACTCTGCAAGAAACTGGTCCGGGCACGTCTGAGTAATGGCTCTTGACATAAAAAATCAGAACCAGACTCCATCCTCTCCAAGGACTTGTTATCAAAGTACCCATTTACAAGTGGGGACTGTGTCATCAACGATGACTTGTTTTGGGTAATTTCGTCAGTTGTGTGTTGATTTTGACATCATTGTTGACTTCGATCGCTAAAGATAGTGTGTGCTTATATGTTGATCGATTTAGGAAGTACGCGCATTTAAGAATCATGGCATGATCCCACATGGCAATTTTGCATGATCATACTTAATCCGAGATTGCACTTTAGCACGGTCACCAAAAGTAATGTTGTTTGTTTCACTGATGTTACCTATATTTCCGGTAAAAGACCAACAGAATTTCCTCGTGGCTACTTGAAATCGTACACTGGCGTACATGTAATTGACAACATCACTATGCTTTTAATAATGTAGTAGACTCTCATACTATGAATACATCGACTGCATAGTGCATATGTGTGCAAGTCACTCTGTATCATATCAAAACATTGTAAGTATTGCTACGTTTGAGCTGCCCAAAACAAGAATTTACAGTTTACGAGAAAATTATCTTACATGTAAAACTCAGTTCTACTGTGAACAAAATGCAATCTATGTTGTATAACTATTGTAAATAGCAGCATATTATAAATATTTTGTACCTATTACTGTATCAGGAAATCAGAAGGAAACAAACTAGTCAGAGAAATTGTAGTCTTAATGATGCTTTCCAATTTTAATATTTGTCTCTTGGCACACACACTAATGACTGTCAGACGACATTTCCATATCTTTTTATATTCAATTTCTATGATATTTAGTATGCTTTTCGATATTGCATGTCCTTCCCTGCATTACGTTATTCAAAATTAAATTTGGTTTTTGCCTATACAGACTTATTTAGTCTGATAGATTTAAAAGATGCACTGTTGACTTACAGTCTCCAAATTTTTTTTCATTGAACATGTACTGTAGATAGGTGTACATCCCGAATACTGTGTGCATGTGGTGAGTGTAACAAACAAATGTTTTTTAGTCAATGGCCCAAATTTATTTTCTATTTGATGGACAATCGATACATGTATAATCAATGCCAACAATCCAGGTTAAGTAATTAGACTAGCTATTGTCCATTAAGGAATGGTTTGTTGCTATATTTTTCTCCCCTTCTGTATTATATAAGTTCACCATTTCCTGTTTTAGATATTGTTGATCCTATTGAGTCCCATGTCTTAATTCACTTTCACACATATCAAAGCTATTGATACTTAGATTCCACACTTGAATTTACGCTGAAGAAGTAACCAACCAGTTCAAATAACTTTCAATTATGTCCAAACAATTTCACTTTCTGACAAACTTCACATTTACGGCAAATAATAAATAAACACTAAGGAGTACAAAGGACGTCGGTGCCCCTGGGCCCAATGTTTTTCTTGATTTTGAAAGGAATTGGTCTACAGTTTCCTTCTTGAAAGTTTAAGCGAAATTTTATTCTTTCAATTTTTAGGTGCGTACTATCTTAAATAGTGAAATTACCATTATTATACTTTCAAATTTAGGTTTTTACTATTTATCTGTGATTGAAATTTTTAAAAATAAAAGTCGTCTGTAACGTTATGTCATGTCAGTTGTTTACTCAAACTACCGTGATTGTCATATCATACAACTTTCCAGAAATTCTAATCCAGTTTCTTACAAATCTACTATCTATACATCCCTCTCAAACTCAAAATTCCCTCAAGCTTCATGCGTTTTGTTCTGAAATATGAGAAGAAACAGTAAATTTGCATTACAAAAACAACTTGAGACATGGTAACACATTACACACTTTATTCTTCACAAAATCATCACAAATCTTAACCTTTCAGTAATTGGTTGATAATTTATCGGAAGGACTTTGTCAGTTTTCAACACAACCAAGTACAATTTCACAGCGTAATGTACATACTTCTTTTATCAACCAGTTGACAAATGATTGGAACCAAATGCATGATCATCACAGGTGCAAATATGCAAATATACATTTCTTCTTGAAGTTCAAATTTTATGAGCACAAAGTTAACAATGTTTTGGAATTTAAAGAGTCAAACATGAATTATTTACATCCCCCTTCATATTGTTGCTCAATCAAGGCTGGGGGTGGGATGGTCAAGTCGTATTATATATGAAAGACGTAAAACCTGATCTTCCCTTCACCCCTCCCCTCAATGTATCGAAACTAACAATGAGCTGAAGGTTCTCTTATATTCTATTCATCAACATGACATGTAGTCTCGTATCTGAGTACGCTTGAAGAGAAGACTCTCCTGTATCATTGTTTTTTATTTGCTTTATGCTATTAGTCCCAACGGACACCGTCCGGGGGATTTGTAGGTTTGGTCGTGTCCGTGCGCCCGTCCGTGCGCCCGTTCATGCATATATCTCAGAGATGCCTTGAGTGATTTCATTCACACTTGGTACAAGCATTACTTACTATGTCATGCATATGCAAGTCGATTTGTTTTGTAATATGATCCAATATGGCCACCAGGCGGCCATTTTGTTACAATTTTTTTCATATACGGAGCCATTACTCAGGCACATCTCAACCGATTTAATTCTAAGTTGGTATAAGGGCATCGACCTATGTCATACATATGTACGTCAATGTGTTTCACGATATGATCCATTATGGCTGCATGGCGGCCAAATTATGCACATTGATTTGTTTTACGATAAGGTTGAAAATGCTCAGATATCCGATTTTATTCAAAGTTGGTAGAAAGACATTGACCTATGCCATACATATGTACAATGATTTTATTCTAAGTTGGTACAAGGATATTGACTTATGTTATACATATATAGATCGATTTGTTTCACGATATGATCCAATATGGCCGCAGTGCGGCCATTTTGTTACAATTTTTCATGTCCAAAGCCATAACTCAGCATGTCTCATCTGATTTTAGTCAACGTTGGTGCAAGGACATTGACCTATGTCATACATATGCATGTGGATTTATTTCATTATATGATTCAATATGGCCTCGTGGCGGCCATTTTGTTACGGTTTTTTAGCTACTATAGACTATAGTCTATAGAAGCTATTAGGATGGATATCCGTCCGGCGTCAGTCTGTGTGTCTGTATGTATGTCGGTCAGTCTGTCAGTCTGTCTGTCTGTCTGTCTGTCTGTATGCCTGTGTGTATGTATGTATGTATGTATGTATGTATGTATGTATGTATGTATGTATGTATGTATGTATGTATGTATGTATGTATGTATGTATGTCCGTTTGTGAGGCGTCCGTCCACTCAAATATCATGAGAACCATAGTACTTAC
Source organism: Ptychodera flava (assembly GCF_041260155.1). Taxonomy (NCBI): domain Eukaryota; kingdom Metazoa; phylum Hemichordata; class Enteropneusta; family Ptychoderidae; genus Ptychodera; species Ptychodera flava. Next base: position 29,964,287 of record NC_091941.1, on the reverse strand, counting down.
TCATTTGATATTTGTTGTGTAGATGAAAAATATGATTTTGAGAAACCAGTTTTTTCAATTTTTTGATATTGTTGAAAATATGCAAATTAGCGCCAAAAAAGGCGTTTTTCGTAAAAAATCTTCTTCATAACCACTGGTCAGACAGATTTGTTATTTGGTATACAGGTCCCTTGGGATAACCCAACTTAGATTTGTTCAAATTGTGATGAAATATGCAAATCTGTATTTTTAAGGAATTTTTTTGGTCATTTTGGTCAAAACTTTATTTTAACAAACCGCTCGTCTGACAACTTTGATATTTGGTATACAGGTTCCTACAGATGAACTTAATATGATATATTGAATATATGACGAAATCTGCAATTTTGTATTTTTGGTGCAATTTTTGCCATTTTTGGTCAAAAATGTGTTTCTCAAAAATACTTGTCTGATGCCTTTGATATTTGGTATACAGGTTCCTAGGGGTTGTCTTAGTGTGATATATTGAAATTTGATGAAATCTTCAATTTTTGTATTTTTGGGTCAATTTTTGCCATTTGTGGTCAAAATATTTGTTTCTCAAAAGTTACTCATCTGATAGCTTTGAGATTTGATATACAGGTTCCTAGGTTGTATCTTAATGTAATATATTGAAATTATGATGAAATCATCAATTTTGTATTTTTGCAGTTAATTTAGCCATGTTTGGTAGGGCCGTCCTGAAATGAGCTATCAAAGATATCCACCTTCTTCATCAATACATGTCACAAAAAGTTATTCTGTACTTAACACAGCAGTGCTCTGTCAACTGTTGGGTCGCTTTTTTTTTCAAAACCGCTGATCAGACAGCTTTAATATTTGGTTTACAGGTCCCTAGGATGACCTTAGTGAGATAATTTCATACAGTCAGGAAATACTTAATTTTGTATCCATGTCTATAGTAGCTTCAGGGACTTTGGCCCTATGTTTTCATGTCCAGAGCCATAACTGAGACACGTATCAACCGATTTTATTCAAAGTTGATCTCAGAGTGTTGTAAATACACTTCAATGACACTTAGCGGTATCATTTAAATTAATCGCTAGTTTGCATTTACATTATGAATTTTGTTTAAAGTGTTATGATAGAATGCAAAAATGTTTGGTAACATACTGTCGATTTATTACTAATTGACTCATTTAATGACCATTTGTAATTAGGATGGCGGCCTAAATTGGTTTTATGTTTTCACCACCCTAGAACTCTTTCTCGGCCATTAAGCCCCATCTGTATTGCGGTATTTTTAATCACAGACCTAATTATGAAGAGGACTGGATCCTCTCCAAGGACTTGTAATTAATTAAAGTACCCATTAACAAGGGGGAACTGTGTCATAAACGATGACTTAATTGTTTTTAATTTTTTGCAGGTCGATGGTGTTCTAATGGGCCTCGGAGTTGCAGGCGCAGTTGGAGCAGTTGCTGGACTGTTGTATGCAGTCACAGGGCGAGAGAAAGAAAGGACACAAAAAAAATAAGCAGTTCCAAGATGACAGGAGATCAACTGATTCTATCTCCCAGTTGTTCAAATTATTACCCTGCTTTTCTAACATATGATCCATCATTTTCAAGTCTTCTTCGGAAGGTAGATAGCAACTTATTTCAGTGCAATGAAACTCTTATCAAATTCAACCAGGTAACTATTACATAGAAAATTCCATTCACAAGATATGATGCGATAATTAGCTGACTTAACAAAGTGATTATATCGCATTACTGCTATCATTTTGTATGCAAAGGCTACACACCCTTAGTATATACTCTTACTAAATACATTTACCACCCTTTTAGCTGCCATTTCATGTTCATATTTTTTTTAGTTTCACGGGATTATTTTCCCATAGCAGTGCTTTTCTTCCGTACTCATGTTTCTGCATTCATTTGCATATGTTATTCTTAAACAGAGATTCTGATTTGCTTTCCAACTATCTGATTGTACAATGTATGTACCATGGCAGTCCTTCATGGAAGGAAGGAAGGACTGCTACCAAAACACAGTCACACTTTTCATTGTTGTAATGATGATCTTCATGTATGTCACTGACGGTAGATAACATTATAACAAATTCTGACAACTGTTATTTCCTGATGCTGTTCATTGTGAATTTTGTCGTATCAATTTAAATAATACATTACAAAGAGTAGCATTTACATTATCAGTAGTATCCCAGAGCTCATCAAAAGAAATTTCAATTAAAAACTGTTATCAGGTCTTCCTTATTTGACTCTTCTGATGTATGCTGAAGAATCTTGAATTGAAATCGCAAAAACTTAAAGTTTCGACACAGAGTTATTGCTTTTATATGATTTATTTTCACCAAGAAAAGGTATGATCACAAATCAAATCAAACAAATGTGTGTAAGTATTTTGATTGTATACAATCAAACAGTGTTTACAGAAGTAGGTGAAAGGCTAGAAAATAGTCCAAAACGGACTAATCTAATCTAGCCAATCAGAAAACTAGTTAAATAACATAGAAGAATTTAACAGCTACAGTTAATAATAAACAAACACATCAAATGGAGTGTCAAGAGAAGCATTCAAATATTTGCATAACAAAAAACCGTTTTCAAGTAAGGCCACAACTCAGGAAAGTCTAAACGAGACACATAGATGCAACGTCCGAGCTCTGCGGACAATTTTGTGCAAACGTGGAAGTGTTTTTTCGACAGTTTGTCATATTGTTCTGAATTCATGTGGTTAACATTCTTCACTAATCCAACCCAGTGTTGTCATCTTTCATCACTGTAACACAAAATCTACCCTGGTTATGTGTTATTATTTCGTATCCTTTGTCTTGTTTTCCCTTCAAAATTTATACAGGTATTCGATTTTACTTTGTTAATTTTGTGAATTTGTTTCGGTGTACTTTGTCAGTATGATTTTAAAAACTGACTCTACAGTCATAGGTGTTTTTGTGCACGTGCAAATTTGATATTGGTCTAGAGAGAACATAGTTTAGCTTGAAACTGTTTGAGACCAAATTTAAACTTATAATAAAAGGTCACATTTGAAAGATTTATATATATATATGTTGGAAAACATGTGAGGAAACCTTTTTAATGTAACGTGGTTTAAATGTAGATATGTGTCAGATTTAGCTGAACCACTCACAATAACAGCGGATGCTTTTGAATGAATGTACAAATGTGAATAAAACAGTGTGCCTTGTCAAGCTAGCTGTCTAGCTGGTGAGATATGCTTATGTTCAGAATAAATTGGTTGATATTACAATGGAGGAAGGAGAACGATTTTTTAATTGAAAGTAAATTGCAACATTCCTTATTTTAAAACACCATATACACACTTGAGTTTTACAATGAGAAACTGCTAGGGACCACAACTTGGACCAAATGACTTGTGCTTACAATTATACAAAGGTCAGGCGAGGTCACACTTTCGCAATCCGCCTGCTCTTGGGACTATTACAATTGACAATATCTTCCTCGGCGAATCGCCATGCGAGAGGATGTCGGGATACAGACACAGCATAGAGACTCAAGTCTGCGCAGATAACACCGTTTATTTCTTATAAATGGATGCTACATGTTGCTGGATAGTTCCTTCTCCCAAGATGTTGTCCCTTCGTCTGAGCCGGTGTTCGTAAAGACACCTTCTATATACAATTCAATCTGTACAATCCTTATTTACATACAAATGAAATGCAAACTCTCTCCCTGATAGTAACGTATTTGGTGCCAAGGTACCTACATGTATCTATGACCAACACCATAAACACGAGAACAGTATGTACTTGCTAGATTTCTCACATAACGTATAGCCATCGTACATAATTAACAAGTCTGAACCTGATTATTGTGCAGAATTGACGTGAAAGTCAATGACCTCTGTAACAGGACTTGTTCACAACCAAAGCATGATACCCACAGGCGCTTGGCACATTGCTGGGATAATAATCGTATTTAATATGTAGAATGTCTATATACGACTTGATTATTCAATAAAAGAATCACCGTACGTGATATTAGTGTAGGCCTATAGGCCTACATGTTGACTGGCATTATATACGAATGGCTATGGCTGCCTGGCTCAGGCCCGGCGAACGCACTGCATAATCATCAATGTGTAGAATGTCTACATGACTTGATTAATAAAGAATAACGGTACGTGGTATTACTGTACATGTCGGCTAGCTGAACCGAGCGGCTATAGAGCTCTGCAGGGCTTGGGCCAGGCTTGGGCCCGTTGTCCACTGCTGCACAGACAGGAAGGGAAGGTCTGAAAGCTTTTCACCGCATTTCATAAATCAGTGAAATTCATGAACTCTGAGCGTTTCCGGTGATAAAAACTGGTCAACGGTCAGATGGTTGCATAAACAATCGATCGACTGGTCTCTTTTGCCTAAAATCATACCGTACCATATGCTACTGGCGAGAAATCGTCCTGAAATCGGCTGGGCACACCAACCCAGCGCCGGCCATTTTGAATCAGCTGCATGCAATGTACGCGTTAGCTGTGGGTCCATAGCTGTGGTGTTTCAGACGGGATTCCTGCCTTTTACGGGCCGGTTTTGACTTTTCCGATTTTTAACCCCGCCACCACAGCTATGGGATATTCCATAGACAAGCGTCCAAATCCGCCGCAAGCACCCTTTGCGCAAGTTTGCTCGACGATATTTCGAAAAATTTTCCATCCAAATTACAAATTGCCAACACTCATCGACAGCTTGGTTATTAGGGACTCACCAGACCAGAAATCCGCTCAAAATTCACTGAAATATCGCCTTTTTTCTAAGTTTGCGCGACATGACTACACGTAGACCGCCATTTTGCTAGCGTAAAACTGTTGGTCGAGGATCCCTGCAGTACGTCACTACAGTGACGTAGGGCCGTGACCTCTCAACTTCTGAACACAAACTAACTTACGGCCAGCATCCGCGCGGCGCGCCACGAATAATTATAGATCCTAGGACTGAACTTTTTTCCCCCAAGTAAAAGTTTGGTTTCAGTTTTGTGAGACTAAGAATGTCCATAAGACGAACGATGGTCATCGATATCACACGATGAATCTCTCAGTTTGTGTTTAGAAGTTGAGAGGTCACGGCCCTACGTCACTGTAGTGACGTACTGCAGGGATCCTCGACCAACAGTTTTATGCTAGCAAAATGGCGGTCTACGTGTAGTCATGTCGCGCAAACTTAGAAAAAAGGCGATATTTCAGTGAATTTTGAGCGGATTTCTGGTCTGGTGAGTCCCTAATAACCAAGCTGTCGATGAGTGTTGGCAATTTGTAATTTGGATGGAAAATTTTTCGAAATATCGTCGAGCAAACTTGCGCAAAGGGTGCTTGCGGCGGATTTGGACGCTAGTCTATGGAATATCCCATAGCTGTGGTGGCGGGGTTAAAATCGTAAAAGTCAAAACCAGCCCGTAAAAGGCATGAATCCCGTCTGAAAACACCACAGCTATGGACCCACAGCTATGTACCGTCTGCATACAACCTTAGCAGATGACGTATTTCTCATTGGACATGATCCAATGAACGGAAAAAGAAAATGGAAACATTTTGGTGCTGTATAGCATATTTCAACGAGTACACAAATACAATGCCCGACATGTACAAGAGACACGTGTTAGTTTATTAAATTTTGTTGTGTTCATAATAAATGCGTCAAGTAGAACTCTATGACACCAAGTGATTCACTTTAAGGGTTACAGTACAAAATAGTCTGGTCCCTGTCCCATTTCTACCGCTGGCTGCGCTGCTCACGAAAATATGGTCACTTCTCGGTATTGTGAGAGTGGCTATCAATTGGTCAATAGTACGAGTGCATTGATCGCGTTGAATTTTAATTTCCAACTTGGAGCCACCTTTGAATTTAGATTTCGTATGCCCATACAATAATTTTACCTCCATTGTTTCCCGAACCAAGTCATTGCCGTACAACGGTACATGCGCAATTAGGGATATAGATGGTATGTCACCATGGTCACCAGCTCACATCTGAGAAAAATTACAGACGATAATCGTCATTTCACCACTAAATGCCCATCATAGAAGAAGAGAGTAGGAAGCTGTGCAAATACTTAAATGTTCGATGTTTCGTCGTCAAATTTCCAAGTTTGCCCCCATACAGGCGAGCTGATCACATGACCTTGTCAGGTGGCTGTTCTCATTAATATGGAGGCAAACTTCTAATTGAAACCTGACCCTATTTTCGTGAGCAGCGCAGCCAGCGCTGGAAATCACAAAAGTAGGAGGGGAGGGCCGCTCAAGATGAAAACGTCTAACCAATGGATGTTTAAAAAACGACTCGTGGCAAACTTTGGGAATTTTGACTGTTCTTCTTTTGTATGTGAAGTCTTTCCTTACGCCATGTTTAGGGATTTTACAGATGAAAATTCAAAATGTTTTAATGTAAAAAGTGACCCATTCGAGCAGGACCTACCTGTATACCTTTCTATTTAGAGCACCCAGGGGCAGTACAAGTACATTATAATTGATACACTCGTGACAAATGGTAGAAATATATGCGATTGGTCTGTGGGTAAGAATGATGGCACGAGCGGTACCGAGCAAAAACATCGGTCGGACGCGATATTGTCATATAAGTGTATAATGTTGCTCCCCGGTGCTTTCCCATATTTCTTCACTTTTGTCGGAGGAAATTCATGTCAGGGTGAATATTTTTAAAAATCAAACACGACTGAAAACCGTTTCCTAGCAATATTTACTCTGCTTTTTGTCAATTTGTCAAAAACTCAAATTGCCGACCCACCCGATTGTATCTGCACCATTGGCTGACTGCGTTTATGTGTGTCACCGAAGTCGTATTTGATCGGTTGTTTTTCATCGGCCCAGCGAAACTTTTCCTGGTAGGGTTATTATTGATGGCGATTATCTGTGATGATGTACATATACATGCCTCGGTTTGAGTCACACAAAATGACCAATTGTAAGAAGGAGCTGCATGAGGATCCCCTGTTCTATAAAGCGGAGATGTATCAAAGGAAGGTGTTTGCCATGTAACTTATCATAGTGAAGCGAGTATGAAATAGTATCAGTTGAAACGTCTCGGTACTAGTATCTGTAAAGCTCACAATAAATACGTTTTCCTAATTCCAATCATTGCACTACAGATTTTGACGCTGAGGTATACAGCTGTATATTTGTTGTTTGCTAGATTAGGGTTTTTTCCAAATTTACCTTTTTAGTCGTAAACACTGATTACTTTGCGGCAACATATGACAGGCTACGACAATATCTGACTCTGTGACCTGTCTGCTGGAAGCTGCTGTATTATCTTATCAGCGGCTGTCAATTTCACTGGTGAGACCATATAAACAAACAGAGCTTGAAGCAGAGAAAGGACGTATGGAAATCTATCGAAAATGTGACAAAGCTGCGAAAGCTATGATAGAGTTCATCGGAGGATGCATTTTTACCTTTGAATGTCCATTTGATATTTCCTGAAAAGGAAATTCCCGACGAAATACATTGATTCTTTAAATACATACACATTATCGACAAGCTTCACAAGCAAAGAAGTTGCAGTGGTATCCCATGTTATACACCTTTAACAGTTAAAACTGATGAAAGACAAGAGACAAAACATATGGGACAGATGGCAAAGTGTTTATCCATTAATAAATGTCTATAAATTCACAGATATTGTTAGTTTTATGTTTTATATTTTCTCTCATAGACTGCCATATATAGTGAATCAACATTTCGGTGAAATTCCAAAATCCAATTTCTTGCACACACATCCATTTGTAACCACCCTAGCCTAAACATAACATTAATATCAATAATCAAGCATACATAAATATAGATCACCTATTTTTGTATTAGAAAAACATTATTCATAGTTTCCTCATATACTACCATGTATAGTAATTCAACACTTTCAATGAAATCTAAAATCCAATTTCTCGTACACACATGTATATTTTACTTCCCACTTCAAGCATAGTACATTAACATATATTATCAAACATATATAAATATACAGATATAGCTTGTTGTGTGGGGGAAAATCGTCAATAATTTGCCTGATAGATTCCCATGTATTATGATTTGATATTTCTGGTAAAGCACTATATCAGCCACATCTTGCCGCCTCATAGTGACCCTCCCGCAAATGCATGACCCTTCAAAAATGCTTGCGTGTTAATTGCGACCCGAGCTCTCCAAAAACGCCAGCCCTCCGCAATGTAATTTCTGTCCGTAACTTACATAACAATTAAATTATTATGTAAATTAGCTGATACTGTTTCAGTTTTTCCTGGGAGAATACAGCAGTGATTGGGGAGGGTCAAGTTTTAGAATGCTGGACAAGGGGAAGGATCACATTTTACAACACAGGTGTGCACGGAATTCCCACGGCCCACCTCTGGGACTGGTCAGTTTCTTCGGCCGGGGGGGGGGGGTGATGATTTTTTGCCGACGTGAAAAAGTGGCTGACCCCCCCCCCCCCCCATTCCAACTTTCGAAAACAAGTGACCCTCCTGCGCGCGACAGAGGTAAAACAAAAGGGGGAATATAAATTCAATAAATCAGTATATATATATATATATATATATATATATATAATATATATATATATATATATATATATATATATATATAATTTTGGGTATAATTTAAACATATATATATATATGTATATATGTGTATATAATTTTGGGGGTATAATTTTAACATTCAGTCATTCTGTGTTTTAATGAAATTGTTGTCATGTCAGTTGTAAGATAGGAACTTAAAAGTGTTGATTCTAAAGTTTGAATACAGTATTTTGAATGAGCTGTGAATGTACTCCACTCTTTTTATGCATAACCAGATGTCCAGAACTGTTGTAAAAAAATGTGATTGTGAAATATTAGTGCATGTTGCTTTCTAATACTGAATTCTCATAGAGAAAACAGAAAAGTGTCAGGAACTTGTCATGCTTTTCATATGAACTGCAGATTTCATAATGATTAGTACACTTTGCAAAACAGACTTTCAATTTACAGACATCAAGATATATCTGACATATATCTCTGATATATTAATTTACTGCGCCCGAAGGGCGCGCGGAAAAATATTCAACATCCAGATATCTCTGATATATATCTGATATATGAAAGTCATGCAGCTGAAGGGCATGCTGAAAAATATTTTGATATTTTAAAGATATGCGCCCGAAGGGCGCGCCGAAAAATTTTAAACATTCAGGTATCTCAGATACATATATGTCTGATATATTAAAGTTTTGTACTAGGACGGGGCTCTGAAAAATATGTCTTATTTTTATTAAAGTTACGCGCCCGAAGGGCGCGCCGAAAAATACAACTGAATGATGAAATTTGTGGCTGGCACAATGTATTTTTTGCACGTATGAGCCATGTCGAAATTCAAAAACACACTGACCCCCATTGGGCATTTCAAAAACATGATGACCCCCCTATCACCAAAGTCAAAAAAAGGGTGACCCCCTCCCCCTCATGAATCCACCACCCCCGGCCGAAGAAACTGACCAGTCCCCTACTGAAAACTACCTTACATCTCCATTCGTCTAAAATATGTAAGGTCACCAGATGAGACATGGCGATCGGAGGTTAATGAGCTAAATTGGTCGACAACGGTGGCTCACTGGGCAACATTTTAGAAGTGTATGGCCAACAAGTGATGACGTCAAAGGTGTGTGTTTTTATAGAAATTAGGTCAAAGGTTACATTCTAAAAGGGCATAAGAGTTAGGGAGCCGTCATTATTTACGGCCTTGGGAGTCGAAAGAATCTGAGGGTGGGTCACTCAAAAAAATGATAGCTACAAGGGGGTTGCTCAAAATGTGGAGAGGTAGAAGGGGGGCCTACTCAACTTTTGGAAAGTGTAAACTGAAGAGTTTGGTGCAGTTATTAAATGATACAAAAATAGTAGAACAGAATGAAAAATAATAGTACAATTTATGAAAACACGGTACAATTTGATATGTACCGGTATTTATATCAAGTATATTAACTATCATTACAATATTTCAATATTTTCTGATGAATATATTGGTATACTTGCCTGATCAAGCATGAGAAATATCTTATTTCCATTCTATAGGGGAAAATACATAAAGAAAGCTAATTCTACAAAATATACAAAACAGTGGCCTGCCTCGATAACAAACTCATCTTTTATTGCGCGAAAATAATTTTGTCATAGTCCAAAAATACCTGCGCAATAGTAAGAGATTTCTCGTATCTTTCAATCAAATGTATATTTAATCTCTAAATTAAATTTTTTGTCTTGTTTATTTTCCCTGTCCTCTTTGACAAAAGTTTTTGCATTCTCTTGAAAAACATAATATTGCAAAAACAGTTTTGATACGCTGTATGAATAAAATGCATAAAATGCATCCTGTGAATACAAATGATTATCTCATAAAGTATACTTTACTCATAAAGTTTCAATATTAAGAGGTCATGGAGGAATGCTCTCAGTAGATACCATTATATGTGCACAGGTCTGGGACAAAACTGAACTCTTGTGAATTCATCCTTTATTATCACAGAAACATATATTTTAATATACTTAAGTTTAATAACCATTTGTCATTTAACCACACAGTATTTAAGCTTTTCATTAGAAGCCCGAAGCTGGAGAAATTGAACGGTCGGCGAGGTCATTAGTCCGGCTATAAAACCTCAAAGTCGCAAACAAATAATGAATGGATTAAGAAAAACACTGACTTTAACTGTTGGTCCATTAATATCGTTTACAGAAATGTAAGATTTTGCAAATAACACAATAAAATCGCAGATTTGCCATTCCTACATTTTTTTAATCAACAATCTCATGCAAACTCATAACTGTTTTTACCAGGTACAAAATGTATTGTCATTGCTTGATTGTTGAATATTATGACTCAAAAACTGATCATGCAAATTATGTAATAGAAATATTAGTGTAAAATGTCATTTTCGAACAGTTTTCCTTGTGCAACATGAACTGAAACACCTCTGAGATTGCACCACTGCACAAATTAATTTCTCAAAATTTTCGATGCGAGAGGGGGGACACTCCTCGTGCTCTGCCCACGTGGAGTGTCCTATGTCATTTTCTAACAGTTTTAATCAGAATTGTTTCCATTTTAATTTGAGTATTTCCAGTAGAAATTGAGCCTTTTCATTGCTTTGGCTAAATTTTTAAACAGACGTTGTATTTCAAGTGCATATATTGATCAATTTTGTTGTGTGCGGAAAGCAGTTGCACACATTTATATTTGTGACTTGAAAATTCGAGCAATTATATTTCATTCCATGAGGTCAGAGGTTTGAATATTCACTGACAAGTATTCAGTCTCCATACACAAGGGGATGACTGGCTTGAACATTCAAGCGAATGCATGTATTGAGATATGTGGCTTTGACATTCAAGTGAGTACAGTCCAGTCTGTGAGTTGGCTTGAACATTAAAATGTATGTACGCAGATATGTGGCTTTGAAATTCAAGTAAGTACAGTCCACTCAGGAGTTTGCTTGAAAATTCAAGCGAATGCATGTATTGAGATATGTGGCTTTGACATTCAAGTACAAGTCCACTCTGTGAGTTGGCTCGAACATTAAAGGGAATGCATGTATTGAGATATGTGGCTTTGACATTCAAGTACAGGTCCACTCTGTGAGTTGGCTTGAACATTCAAGCGAATGCATGTATTGAGATATGTGGCTTGGCTTTGACATTCAAGTACAAGTCCACTGTGAGTTGGCTTAAACATTCAAGGGAGTGCATGTATTGAGATATGTGGCTTTGACATTCAAGGAAGTACGGCCCACTTTGTGAGGACAGAGGCTTGAACATACAAGTCTCCTCTCACCTTAGGATTAGTCTTGAAGAGAGTATGTGCATGGAGATTTGTGACTTCTAAATTCAAGTAAGTACAGTCAATTTTATGAGGACAGAGGCTTTATAACATTGATATCACCGTCTCGATCATTCACTCGGGTAATAATGACTGTGTACTGTGCGCGGTTGGATTTCCCAATATCAGGGCTTTCAAAAAATATATGCTTTATTGGGGTTTAGGACTTCTATAACTGAGAAAAAAAAAGAAAATTTGAAAGTGTGTATAAGGTATCAAGCTACATTAACCAACGTGGTATACTTAGCGCATGTGGAAATTCGGTTGTTGTATCGCGTAACATATTTTTTTCACAAGAAATTGCACCATTGTGCCATGGACAAACCCCAGCTACCGATCGAGGAGTAACTTTTCCATCTGCCTATCTATAGTCTCGGTAAATATCTGTCCAATATTGCCTACTCGTTTGCGACTTACATCATGATATGAACAAATCTAAGCGGGAGTTGCTTTGAAGTTACCGACAGTGTTATAAATTTAGCGATGAAAATTAACAACATGTTTATTGTAAACAGTTATAAAGAGGTTATAGCTTTTAGTGCACGTGCACCCAAAAGTCGGAAATTACTGCATATGGACTGTCGAGTAACGTCTACAAAAAGGAAGTTTGAGTGTTTGTGTTAGTGAGATATCCGTCAGCTTCATCCGCATTAAATGCGAAGTGTCTCGCTTCAAAGTCTGCCCCTTCACCATGACTATTTGTTTTCTCTTTGGTTGCTACTTCTCCGTCAAGTTCAGTCACTTGATCGCCTTCTCCCTCATCAAAAGCAGGGTTCTCAAAGGTCGGCATATCTCCGTCAGTCTCCTTGTCCACGTCACTGTTGGCGCCGTCTGTCTCATCCGCTACATCTTCGTTTCTTTTGACATATTTTGATGTCCATCCTTTTGGCCTGAGAAATAAGACGGTCACGTTATCTTTTGAGCAGAGATGTCAACAATTTCTTTACCCTGGATGTGTGCAGGTGTACGTTTTAATAGATCTTTGCTTGGCAGGCAAGCTATTTCTTAAAGTTTATTGAAATATGTAAATTTCACGTGTTTATAAAAAATGCTATATAAGACCTGGTGTAAGCAAATTTTGAATCGTGAGAGCTCTACTTGCGTAAGTTCTGCGAATCTTGAGGATTTCATGTTAAACATTTTGATCAATAAGGGTGACGTGTAGATACTATAATATAGCTTTCAATGAAAACACGTTTACTGACGTAGTTAGTTGTTTGCAACGAGCTCCATTTGGTAGATTTCTTGGGCAGATCAACGTTGAAATTGTCGCGCTTTGTGGGGATTTAGCCGAGCGGTCCTGTCTGTTGCCTCTCCGCTAGGCGACTGATGCCGTATGTTGTGAGTTCGAACCCGATTGAAAACTATCCGTATTGTAACCCCCTTTACAAGTTACAATCATGTAGGTTCAGTAGAACAAGTATTGCTAAGATATCGCAAAATATATCAATAAAGAATGAATATCAGTAATGAACTTCCAGTTTAAGACCACATCTGTTCAACGTTATCTGTATCAATATCAATCTTGCACTAGCCAAAGAACCTTGCTGTTTAAAAATGCTTTGCTTTCTAACACTATTGACTGTCATCATAGGTATATTACATTTCGCGTCGCTTCCTAAGCAATTTTCAGTTATGGTTATCATAAATCGCACCGTAAGAACATTTCTGCTGTTTTCGAACTTATCGAAATTGTTGTTGCTTTGTTGCTCTATTACTGTTGAATGCGATATCGAATATTTGATGTTGAATTTTCAGTGTTAGTTATTTCTTCCATCTCTATCCAAGATCTCTACCCTAAGTGTTCCCATCAGATTTCTCAAGTCTATCTCCGCAGTCTCATGCCTTTGCTATCCCTTTTATACACACTCTCTCTCTCTCTCTCTCTCTCTCTCTCTCTCTCTCTCTCTCTCTCTCTCTCTCTCTCTCTCTCTCTCTCTCTCTCTCTCTCTCTCTCTCTCTCCACTTCTCCATATATCATGCCCATGGCAGTCCTTCCTTCTTCTCACAAATACACCATATATAAAAGAGGTTTCCATATAGAGTCCTTACCGCAAGCAAGTCGCCAGGAGAGCTGGATCTACACTCTTTTCCCTCTCTGACTTCGAGAAACACCGATGGATCTCGCTCAGTGGAATTGCCACCAGCAGCGTAATTAAAGAGCTAAACGTTGCATACCACATGAACGATAACTGTAAATTGAAAAAAAAAGTGTCGCAACAACAGCAACGATAACATCAACGACAAGCTGATAAACAGTTTAAAATGTCAAAGGTCATTACAATCACATCTAAAAGTGCAAATCAGATATTCTGAACGCGTAGTTTATGCCTTTAGGTTTACACAGGTTCTTTCGTTACCCTAGCGACAACGACAAACACGGTATAGTGAACCAGGGCAGTATTACAACACAATAAAAGGACTTCATATCGTTAATGCTGTTGGTATATGAACTCTTACCGAATAGATGAAGAGCCCTTCTTCAAGTCTACCAGCATATACCATGCTACCAACGAACACCCATGATATCATTCCAAAGCCAACTATGATACCAATTACTGTAGCCCTGGCAATGGAGTGAATAGTTTCAGAGTTTTAGTGTCTCTGTCTGTCTCTCTGTGTATGTATGTATGTATGTATGTATGTATGTATGTATGTATGTATGTATGTATGTATGTATGTATGTATGTATGTATGTATGTATGTATGTATGTATGTATGTAGTTGTGTCTGTACATTATGTACTCAAGTACGTATAATGTGTACAAGAGTTAGCACCGACAGTATGAAGAGCTGAATCGTTATAAATCTGTTCGTCCACTTACTCATATCCACCAATGTATTTCAATCAATTATATACCCAACGAAAAACTGTAAAAACTGAATGCTTTCTATGTGAAAAACTTGCAATTTCGACAAGCTTTTAGGAAGAAACAGCGTGACATTTGTGTGGTCGTTCATTTTAATTGTAAACTCATTACGGTCTTAATATGTCCACACCACAAAGATACTGAACGGATAACGGACATTAGTTTTGTTGAGAAAAATATTGAGGCCATACCATGCAGTGGATCGCTTGTAGAAGAGTCCCATGAAGAAAACTGCTATGATTGGACCACCAGTCGTTCCAAAAATCGTGTTGCCCATAGTGATAAGTGATTCCAACTGTGATGCTAAAATTGCCAGACCAATGGCCAACAGGCCATACACGATTGCTAATTAGAAGAGAGAAGTTAAAAAAAGTCTTTATACTCGAGCCCTTGATGGTATCATGGTTTATTGTTGATAGTTGATTTTCGACCATGGACTCGACTTGTCCTACGGAGTATTTCTATTGTCCAAACCAGATAAAGTTTTACTTTCATCGCAATACTGCCCCTGTGACTTTTTTCTTGTATTTCTATCAGGTTAAATAAACAACTTGTAATCAGAATGGGAATGATTGTTGGCTGACATGCATGCAGAAAGCATTTCGGGTTGAAAAGAATGTTGTAGATTCTCTGTCAAATGTGTGTGCACTACAAAATATTTTAGTTTTCCACGTATGGGGAGGTTGTTGAGGAAGTTAGTATTATTGTCTGACGGAACAATATTATCAATATCATAATCTTTCACGCCTTGATTGGACGGGTAAAGATTATGTTTTGTTTGCCAAGTCGTAACTGAAACAAATTGAGATGCATACTTAGGATTTTTCCAACATACGTATCTCTTTTGTCGTTCTCGTAAACTGGCTTTCCTGTTCGTTTTGAACGCCAACGTCTCCATGGTTTCACAAAATCTTCCAGAGTGACAGCGATAAGGGCGTTAACACCTCCTGCAACTGTGCTGCAAACAAAAAAGTTAGATGGTCAGATAGATTTGAGAGTTAACGCTTCACTATCACCTTCATTATCATCGTCGTTGTCATCGTCATAACCGTCGTTGTTGTCATCGTCGGCGTCATCGTTGGCGTCACCAGCATCACCACAACAACAATGGTCGCTGTTGTCGTCGTTATCATCATCATCATCATCATCATCATCATCATCATCATCACCATCGTCATCGTCGGTGTTGTCATCGTCGGCGTCACCACCACCACGACTACAATTGTCGCTGTTGTCATCATCATCATCATCATCATCATCATCATCATCATCATCATCATCATCATCATCATCATCATCATCGCCATCGCCATCGTCGTCGTCGTCACCAAACGCCCCACGACAAAAATCGTTTTCATCTTCACCATCACCACCACCACCACCACCATCACAATGCACTGGCATAATCAATATAAATTCTCAACGATAAAATATAGTCACCTTAGAGTGCCTGCTAATATAGAAGACATGAACAGACCCATGAAACCTGGGATGTGGCCAAACTGATCACTCACAAAATATACCATTATCTTAATCAAGGAAAAAAACATAGGGCCAAAGTCCCTGAAGCTACTATAGACATGGATACACAAATTAAGTATTTCCTTACTGTATGAAATTATCTCACTAAGGTCATCCTACGGACAAGTAAACTAAATATTAAAGCTGTCTGACCAGCGGTTTTGAAAGAACAAGCAACTCAACAGTTGACAGAGCTCTGTTGAGTTATGTAGAGAATAACCTTTTGTGACACATGTACATGTATTGATGAAGAAGGTGGATATCTTTGATTAACATTGTAAGTTCTGTTCAATAAGTTGAGACTGTACATACTCAGAGAAAGCACACTGAAGAGACAAAGGTTTGAAACTTAAGAAGTTCAAGGTCATCAAAAGCATTATAAGGAATCATGTTACACTTTCATTGCACTGTTTACACAGATTGCATAATTGCTATAAATAGCACATGAGGAATCTTTATACAGCCCAGCTTTACCATAAAAACCCTATCACTTTGACCACTCTTTTAATTGACCACTCTATTTTTTTCCTCAAAAAGTAATTTTATTTTATCCTTACCAAGTCAACCATAAATGGAAATTAGAACTTTCTCTATCTCTATCTCTATCTCTATCTCTATTGACTATTTTGAGCAATTTCTTTTAGATAACATACAGGGCACAATAAATGACGGTTCAGAATATGTCAAAGTTGGGATTCAGGAAAGTTGCCTTTACATGTTTTAATCCTCCAAGATGGTAAGCATTTCACTATGAACTGTCAAAAAAAGTTGAACTTTCTGATAATTCTACACTAAAATTATTTTGGCTTTGATGATTTCCTAATTAATTCAATTATTTAAAATCATATTAATTATTTTTTCTGGGTGAATTGATAGGGTTTATACAGTACAAGAATTACATACAATGTAAGTCAAATTTGACCAAAAATGACAAAAAAATTCCTTAAAAATACACATTTGCATATTTCATCACAATTTGAACAAGTCTAAGTTGGGTTACCCCTAGGGACCTGTATACCAAATAACAAAGCTGTCTGACCAGCGGTTATGAAGAAGAAGATTTTTTACCAAAAACACCTTTTTTGGCATTAATTTGCCTATTTTCAACAATATCAAAAAATTAAAAAAATAGTTTCTCAAAATCGTATTTTTCATCTACACAACAAATATCAAATCAGTAAGTTACTGCGGTTATCAAGATATTTGAGTGGACGGACGCCTCACAAACGGACATACATACATACATACATACATACATACATACATACAGACTGACGACGGACGCCGGACGGATACCCATCCCAATAGCTTCTATAGACTATAGTCTATAGTAGCTAATAAAAACGGAAACTTTAAACATTTACAATTATGGCAGAATGAATTTGAACTTCGGCAGTCATCTCAGCAAACCTTCATCGCTTCAACCAGCGTAATCAACCACAAATAAAATTTCACACGACAAAAGGTTGAATAATACATAATAATATACCCAATAACTAGTCTTTAATATCCAAACTGCAATTGCTGTATTAACTCATGACTTTTCGGGGTTTTGGTGCTGGTAAGAAATTCAGTATCTCTCACACCGTCCTTGGCATTATTATGAGTATTTTTACCACTGATGTTGCCCTGCATAAAATCCCTTTTTTAAATAGAAGCCATACGTCAGTTATTTGAAATTTCGTTCTGTGAACAACGCGTATTCTCTGAATATAGTCATATCCTCACCTGGTCTGGTGACGTATAGTCCGGCTCATGACGTGGCTCCACGTCGCCGTGGTCGTTTGGCGGATAGGTAAAATCTAAAAGGAAGTCAGATCATTAAAGTTTGTCTATATTAGACTACACGGCATGTATCGTTTGTACCTTTGTACGTAATATGTATTGTCATAAAAAGCGACAAGATCTGAAGGGACAATTTCATTCCGCAAAAACGAAACTGCCAAGTAGAACGGAGGCCGACGGCACGATGCAAATTAATATTGTCTTACCTGGCGGAAAGGTTGCATTGATAGCTGGTTCAATGAGTACAAGATGATCTGAAAGTAGAAGTGCCGCACTTGAGGTAAACACGCCTTAAAACCCGTAATGGATGCGAATGGTCCAAATGAACATATCTGGCACCCGACATCTAATTGTGGTTATTCATTTGAATTCTACCTAACATAATGCATAGCGATCGCATTTTGTGATTGGAAACATTTGACAAAAAGGGTTGGCACCAGGCCACACCATACAAAAGAAGTATACCTTTGATCTGATATTAGATTTCGTCCGCTGTGTCATATCTTTCAGATTAAAAAAACATCCTTATGCTACATAAACTTACAGCGTATCAATGCAGAAAACCAGAAAAGGGGTATCATTTACAGGTAAAAGGACAGCTGTTAATATATGCTCAGTCTGCATGTGTTTTTCTGTTTATGCGCATGAACCGCCGTGCTTCCCCATCCGGTGATTGGTCGTAATTGGCTTCAATTGCTGATCCATCGCTTTCAAATATTAAACTGATAATGTTGAGCAAGGCCTACGCTGTGACCATCACGTGGTCTGTCAAGAACGTCAACCACGTATCCCAGCTGGCAAAAAATCTACTCCTTTGTCCCCTTGGGAGTTGTGATTTATATTTACGTGAGGTGGTCATACAAAAGATGTGAATGAGAATAAGTATAGCCTTAACTGTTATAGAACGCATACAGCATTAACCCGCAATAGAACAGTATCGGCAGGAAAATGAACTGGAACGGTAGATTGAGCATGACAGATCTGGAAAGTAAAAAAGCGAGAAATGATGTCTACTTTTGAAGGGTCACATGCCGGAAAATGCCAAGAGAGTTTGACCGGTTAAGAAGGGCTTGACTACGCAGTTTCTGCGTAGTGAAGCTTCATTACGTATTCATGGTGACCCCTGGCCAGCTGTCAATAACTTTGGGGGCTTTTGTCTTTTGGCCTGCTTTGCATATGCGTCGTTGGACACGACCTGCCAATCACCCAGGTAGTCAATTAAACTATTAATTGACTGTTTACCGACCAATTAACACTATCCAGCAGTATCAGTCATATTTTAATCGCGTGGCCCGGGTGGGCACAACGTAGGAACGCGTGTATTTCTATGTGTACGTTTCACTTGTGGTGTTGTTTGTACCATCGTGTGTTTGAAGTCCTTGTTTCACCTACAGCATTACCTTCAAGGTGACAGGCTTACTATTAATGTTCAGTATCATTGCACCGAGTTCTGCCCACGGTGAAAACCACCTGTTTTGCCTACTAATTACTGCCCGTCGCTGCCCGTCCTGAATGTAGCCTATCTATAGCTACAGTAATCACATAAATCATTTATCAGTTTTGATATATACTCCTAAATTGTAAGTTTGATCAAAATCGAGACCACATTCAAGGGCTATGCAGACTGTCCATGTACGCACACACAGTGACAAGAAGGCGGCAAACACCTACTCACCAAGCACATCGAATCGGCGAAAAGAAGCATAAAAAGCTAGGCTCATCGCCAAAACAAACGCGCCAAGCGCTAACAAAAACCCATACCAAGCGGCCCTTTTCAGGGCCACCAAATACTCCAAAAAGGGAACTACAAAAAATACGATAAAATGACATAGAACACACAAACACTTAAAAGAAATAACAAAATCGTACACATAACAAACAACTGAAACACAACATTAAATACAAAATAAACAATCACAGTAACGTAACAGAAAACATGGCCGTGGAAATAAATCAGCTATTTCCAAAGAAAAGCCGACAACAACATGAAATTCAACAACAACCTATCATCGCTCAAACTATGAAACTCCGAAAAATAGTACTAGGCAAAAGCCTTAAAATTCATTCGGACACCAACAAAACCAAACAGAATAAAACCACCTCAGGATTTCAACAAATAAAGTCGTATAATGTGACTACGCTACATCGTGAGACCATGGATGTAAATGGTGAGACACAAACAATCGCAACAACACCAATTCAAAGAAAAGTCAAATTGGACTCCACGAACAACAATAAAACAAAAACTTGAAAGCTATCTGAAGCTTCTAAACTCGCACTTCTAGAGATACCCTTTCAAACAAGGAAACAAAACATGTCGCGTGCCAAAAGAATCGCGATAAACCAGCTTGCAAACATTGGACAAATTTTGGGAAAATAACCCTTCGACAAGGGTCGGTTTTTCGTTATTGTCAACACAAACGATTACGTACTCGAATGCGAAAGGCAATTACGTAACACTCAGTATTATACACAACAAGCCAGAACAAACAGTAAACGAACTATTAATTAAAATGTACGAGAACAAGCACATCAACCAGGATACTTGTAAGTATCTTGATCCAATAAACATAAAATACGTACCCCGCAGTGGTACTTATTGCCTAAAAATTCACAAACCTCCGCAAAAATCTAAAAGACACGTAGTCAAAACAAAATTTACCGAAGTAAAGAAATATAGAACAAACAAACCGAACCACCAAACGGACTCACAACGTGACCAAAATTAATATACTTGCCTCGCTAATCGGAAAGCAAGACCACTAAAATGCATTAAAATAAATTTTCACAAACACAAACTAAGGAAAGAATCTACACTGCGACTGATGAGAAACCACACTCGGGTTTCGAAACGCAAGCGTCAAAGGGCGACTCTATCAACTTTTGTAACAACATAGGTCCGGCTGCGTCTCGCCATAAGCTTTCCCCACACAAACAAAACATTACCGTACACACTAATCCAAACTTCTCTACAAATATCCAAAGCGAAACAAACATTTCATTAACACAAACAATCGGATAAGAATGTAGGAACACATTTTCGAAACGAATCAAACACAAACTCGACACAAAAACATTTAGGATAGTTAGGTGGGGAGCCTGTTTCACATTTTTTACATCTCGCTATACTGTCTATGATTCTAAAAATAAAGTCATCTGCCACTTTTTCTGTATACGCGGTTTGGCAAAACTCATCTCTTCAATCGAAAGTCGGGCGATTTCATGGTTCTTTGGGGCACTTAAGTGTACGTCGAGCTTAAGGAATGTAGTTACATTCGCGATGTTTTTTCGAAAATTATTTATTCCTTCAAGGACAAATGCACATAATTTATGCTGTTGGAAATACTGGCCGCTCATAAACAAGACAATAAACTCAATATATGTGCATCTTTACTTATATTGTCAAAGTACCACCGACACCCACAAAAAACCAAATGGTTCAGTCCAGGTATTTGCAACTCTGCCATCCGACTGGTCAACAGGAAATCAACCATGGGTGTCTTTTGGCACGCGTATACGCCAGTCACCTA
Organism: Ptychodera flava; assembly: GCF_041260155.1. Taxonomy (NCBI): domain Eukaryota; kingdom Metazoa; phylum Hemichordata; class Enteropneusta; family Ptychoderidae; genus Ptychodera; species Ptychodera flava. The sequence goes on along the minus strand of NC_091941.1, from coordinate 29,942,707 downwards.
GGCGACGGTAATCTGCACCACTTATCACCATCGGGAAGGTACTCCTCCCCATATACCACTGGTGATCCCACCCTCAAGGCACTGCGTCATTCGACCAAGCATTGTTATTGTAATTTCCTGCATAAAATTAACAGCGAGGTCAACCGTCAAACTTTCTTGGCATTTTCTCTCATGAACTACTCGTTTATGTCGATATGACGTCATGGAATGTTGTACGTGCCATAGTCGTACCTGTATGAAGGTGATCACAATTGATGACCTGCTGATTGTTGATTTATTCATGGAGGTGGCACCTCTATGATTTATTCTATTTGATTTTTTTGTCCCGTTCAAAGTACTGATTTTTGTTGCTTTGTCAGTAGCATCGCTACTGCACGCACTATTGCATGTGACCCAGTTACGGTGACTAAAGTCGAAAAGATTTCGTCAAGTTCGTACTTGTTAAGTCGATTCAGAAAGCGGGGCGATTTACAAGAAAGAGCAAGGCTACCAAGCAAATACATTTTAACAAGAACAGGAATAAGCGTAAGGACTTTGTAGGATTTGCCCTTTCCGATTAAGGTTTATAATGTGTAATTATTCATTTGTACGGACATAGATCGAAATGTATTATAAGGATGGCATTCATTCAAAATGTTAAGAAAATAGTGAAGGGTCATCGGTCAAAACAGAGGTGTTAGGTACATATGCTGTGTTGCTAATGATTATCAGTCGTCTACTAAGTGTTGCGTGCCCGTTCATAAAAACAACCAATAAGTTTCTTAAAATGTGATTGGCGGATTTTGGTCTACCAACAGGACCTGCTCGGTGTCTGCATCTCCCTGAGACTTACATTTTTGCCTGCTTTGTGGTTTCCGTGCTTATATAACGTTGAATATTAGCCTGGTTCAGGTAGACGGGTATGTAGTTGACACCGAATCCTATGACGCAGTTCATGAATGTTGTTCTCTCTGTTATATCGAAGGGGAAACTGAAAGAACAAAAGTTGCGTGAAATTGTGCGCAATAATGTTATACAGGCTGCTCACTTTGAAGCGGGGAGCTACAACAGGCGGGGTTCATTTCAAACGGTTTCCTAATACCTATCAGGAATACTGGTGATGTAATCCAAGATAATTCATCATTTTACTTGGTCGACCATCGAAGTTGATGGTAAAATCTGAAAATTCGGTGTTCGACATTGGCGTTGGTAAAATCAGACGTTTACGAGGGAAGTCAACAAGCCATTCCAGCATCAGTTTGCATAAATAAGCATTGCCACAGAAATTCACCGATTTGTCTACAAAATCTGTGACAGAAACGACGAACTCTCATTTTCTTCCATCATTGTTCGGAGAAACTTCGATAACGATAATTGCTCCCTGACAGTCTGAGAATAAATGCATATACTCGGGTCCTGCACTGGCAACGTGTTAAACAGCGCAATTCCACAGAAATCAAAATGACATGATTAAAAGTGTCTGTCCTACTCTCAAAGAAATTAAACGACAAATGAAGATTTTATAAGGACTAATCTTGCAATGTGGAAAATACTGCTACAACAGTTCGACTCATTCATTCATTCATTCGTTCATTCATTCATTCATTTCTATTTATGATAACAGAAAACTACATAATTTGGTGAACTCTGTGTCAGTGAAACGCTGCAATTTTTAGGACGCGAAAAGGACCGTTGATTTCTAGAACAAAAGGCGTTGGTTACATTATCAGAGAAACCAAATCTGCACCTTGTCTTACACTCGTAACCTACTAGAATATACTCTCAGCCAGCCTTCCGTCTGCCTTGTTGTATTCCCAGATGTAAGACACACCCCCAGTTTCTATTGTCCCCAACACAACAATGAGAATCAAGTCGACGAGGATCACAATAAAAAGCACAGCGTCTGTCCAAACCACAGCTGCCATTCCACCCTGTAACGTGTGAAAAAGAGTGTTTACTAAGTATCTGGTTTAAGGTACTGTGCACCTCGAAAGTGAAAGACTTAAGTATGCTCAGACTTTTCCCAATGAAAATTTCAACCATTCTCTTACCAAATCAAGAATAAAAGCCAGGGATCGCCGTGCAAGTTTTTGCAATTGAGAAAAAATAACCTAACATGGTCGCCATTTGGCAAAGTAAAATTTTCAATTTTGAAAAAACTAAGACGGTGAACATATTTCTTACTCCAAGAGATTTAAAATGAACCCCTACATATTCAGAAAAGAATTTTAAAAATTTGAGATTCTGAATATCTGGCCCGAGGCGCATTCGTCGATTTCGTCTTTTAAGTTTTCCAAGTTACTGCTTGAGCGGACAGCTAACTTCCCGAGAATTTTAAAATAAATAAGTTAAAATAAATATTACCTACTTAGGGTTGAAGATAAATGTGGCTTTTTATTTTCCCACTCAAAAACAAAATATTTCAGAACATTCGGGCGTTGCAAATAGATTCGAAACTCGAAGCACAGATATGTTTTACATCTTACCAATGATGCATAGAAAATGCAGATACCACCCGTTATGAAGACACTGTAGAGGAACGAAATTCCAGTCACTACATGGACAGAAGAAAAATGGGGTAATTAGTTAATTGCTGGATATCATTTGAACATCTTGGTTTGTTATCACCAATGTGAAGTAGGCGTAATACTCTTGCAACTTTAAGTTCTAGTACGTTTACCTAGCTGAACGACAAATCGAGGTATAGACGCTGAGGAGACAAAAACAGTGTACGAAAGCGGTCAGTGTAGAGATATCGTCGAAGTTATTAACTTTCAAAACGACATACACCTTGCTCAAAACAGAAGCGTTCGTCTGTGACTCTTAGACTCATGCGACAATTCATCAATTATAATGGTATGGCTTTGACTAGAAGCGAGCGAGAAGTTTCTGTCAGTGAGAGTGTATTGGATTACTAGTTTAGCATTAATACACTCGATGAAAAAAGTGCCGCCACACTCATTATGCAAAACAAAGACAACATCGGATCATAGGCTCTGACTGACTATGATCTCACTATGCTACTTGTCTTAAAAGAATCGATTTGTGCATGCCACACATATTTGTCATTTATCACCTGCGGCTAATAGCAAGCAAGAAAAATTATGTATTAAATTTATTATATTATAAAAATTGAGCTTTTAACACGTCAATCATTATGAATCAGTATGAAAAAGGTCGACACGTTGTAAAAAATGATTTCTAACGGTAAGCCTGTAGAGTCTGATGTGACAAATCATACGATGCAGAAAATTGATATTTGACATGTTGAACTTACCAACTTCAAGAGCCAGAGCTGGTCCAATCAAAACGATGGCCATAAACAGAGACATTTGGAGGATGAACAAAGAAGATGTGAGGACACGTACCGTGTAATTGTATCTCATTTCACAATACTGTTAATAGAACCAGAACATGCGTACTCCATGAACCGACGGCAAGACCTGGAGATTATCGTGTGGACCTACTCTAAACGGCTGAAGTAAAAGTTGTCGAGGACCCTAGTCCACTAATTGGTTAATTTTGCCTATTATTGCTTCTAAGTGAGACAGCGTTATTTTGGTAACTGTCTGTTTGTAGGAGTTAGAACAGCTTACAGAGAAATAAATGGTGCTTAGAATAATCTATAAAGCAGCACCATGAGTAAGATGCAATGATGGAGTTTCGTTTAGCCCCCCCCCCCCTCTCTCTCTCCTCTCTCTCTCTCTCTCTCTCTCTCTCTCTCTCTCTCTCTCTCTCTCTCTCTCTCTCTCTCTCTCTCTCTCTCCACGAACACAAACGGAGTGACTCTCGACTTGCCTCGTAAGCGCTGATTAGTGGCAACGAGTGGAAAACCGGCACAAACACCCAGGTAATCAAGGGATACATCCAGAGGTAGCTCAGTATGTATGCAGCATAGCCTAAACCGTAGACATAGATCTCGGCCGGAACCCCAAGCAAGGTGACTGCGGACAGAAACGATAACAACAGCGACATGGCGACTGGGAGCCCGCTGAATCGGCGACTGGCCGTGAAAAACCTGTGAAGTACATAGAAGAAAGTGTAATCGGGGGCGGGGACGCCGCAACTCATATTCATAACGGCTTTCATAAGGCCTACAGCTCCGAATTTGATGTTAAGTAGTTGCCACAGTCTAAGGCATAACGTCAAATGTGCTGCATGAGGCTTTTCCGGTAATATGTGAGTTTTCAATATAAAGCACAAATGGCTTCATCCAATCATCTCGTTGACCTTCTATACAATATAAGACACTCCGATAAGCTGATCTCGGCGCATCAGAAGCTTTCCTGAAGATCTTTACATTCCATTTAATGTCTGGATAAAACTTACTCTTTTGTTGACTTCTTCTGCTTCCATCCATGGTAAATGCCCTGTGCGCATACAAACACCAGAACGGCAACGATCAACACTATGTCAACTGCCGTCAGTGAATACCCGTCAGACATGGCTTCGGTTCCCCTGTAAATCCAAATCCTGTAAGATAGTGTTTGACCAAAAACTTTAGTACGCTATTTCAGGGGATCTGGGTTTCAATGTAGGTAGTTGTTAGGCAATGAATACAATAAATATTCAATGTTACCGATTTATTGCGTATTGAAAACGCATGGCGTGATTTAACATCGACCAAAGGTGGTGGGTCAATTAGCTCCTTCACGGTTTTGACACAACTGCATTATTAATTCATTCTTTGGCAGGGAGACAGACAGACAGAAAGACAGACAGAAAAACAAGAATAAAAGAGACAGACAGACAGATAGACAAGGGGCTAAGCAACCACATAAAAAGGTAAATGACAAAGGGACAAAATGATATACAAGACGGATGATGGTATACTTACGAGTCTAAGAGCCAAGCAAGATACAATATAAGATGCGGCGTCAGGTGGTATGGCGAGAGACGGGGAGAAGCGAAACAAAGTAGGTTGCGTCAGGCAGCCAGAGTGACAAATGGAGGCAAGAGTCCAATATTCTTGACCCGCCGCCCTACAGACACGGTACATCTTTCATATATCAGTAAATCGTATAAAAATGTTTAAATGACCCGATTTTATTGATTATCATAAAGTATTACGTTCTTGGTTCCAAAGTGTAATACTTTGTCCTTACTGCCATGGTGTACGACACACGGTCATCACCGGCGATATGACAGAGCTGTCTCGTGAAAAGTTCTTCGGCCTGTGACGGTAAAGAGTCACGTCGCGTGTAAGTACTGAAAAATTCATTCGAAAATACACCTCGCCTTCTGTACTTCTAGTAGTTGGATACTTTTCTGTGGTCGAGCAGCAGACTCACCGCTTCTAAACAGCATATTAATGTGACGTTCATGTCTTTGAAACGATCGCACCTATGGGAGCCGTCATTATTTACGGCCTTCCGATTAGAACTGAATTAATTAAAGTTACTCAAAACTTCAACCTGCTTAAGAAGTTTCCTTAAAATCTGAGGATTGAAGGGCTAACACGGGTGTTTTCAACAAACAAAACGACAAACGCATTGGGCTTGACGACATCCCCCCCCAACTTGTTAATTGGTCAGCGAGAATCTGTCCTGTTTTTTTACATGAAGTTCACGTCCTTTCTTTTGGATATGCAGTGGAGCAACAACTTCGTGATATATTGTTATATCTGTTTCTAGTTGAATCCAGAAGTGATATCCATGTTTACGTTTGAATCATGTCACGGTAAAATGCGCCCCAGGGAACAGATATTCGGACTCTCAAACTTTTACATATTATTTTGGCCTACCACTTATGGGGCCTCATTTTTAGCCAACGTGTTCATACACGTGAGCTAATGTCGCAGTGATGTCTGTCTACCTGTCTGTCTGTCTGTCTGTCTTTCTGTGTGCTCGAATCTCAAAAACGGCTCATCAGATCAGAATCATATCTAACACATAGATTTAGTTTGCAAATATCTGACTACATCAAAACACTGAAGTTGATTAATTAGTTTACGAGATGAACTTCATCGCTTGCGCTCATCACCTTCAAGGCCCTCAATGGACTCTCTCCATAACATCTCTAGAACTTATTTACGCCGAGTTCTACAACACGTGCTCTTTGTTCAGCGGGTAACATCTCCCGAAAACATCCGGATGAATATTTTTACTTCCTCGACAGTTCCTTCCTATGGAATTCTCTTTCCTTTGACATAAATACCTTTCCCAATGTCACCACTTAAAATACCCTTGAAAACGTACATATTTTAGAGGGCACCGGGAAATATGTCTAGTTCAATTACATCTTGACAATTTATCATTAGATTCCGCAAAACAACAAGACGACTACGGCGATAATAGTTAAAGTGATAGTGGTGATGATGATATCTAAAATTCAATGTCCATGAGGGTTCGCATCAGCGTACATATGCGCTCATTATTATGTTCAGCCATGTGTGTAGAGCCGCTGATCCCTTGTAGTGCATTGACGGCCAACCCGCACAACATATCGGCATTTGGCAGCGGTAAAACTGAATTAGTGAAGCATTGAAATTGGCGGCGGCAAGGAACCCAGTCATGATGAAGTAGTTTAAAACGGCGTAAGGTTGCCTAACATGTGGTGTTGCGACGCTTTCTGTGACCGTGCTGCTGATAAGCATATGATCAGAACAAGGTTGATCAGGACTACAGCTTTAAGTGGCGCTGACCACCTTTCTGCCAAAATTAGCTCAACTATGATTTCTCAAGCTGTCTTGGTGGAGCCCGCGCCAGCGAGAAACACTAGCTCGGGTGGGTATGAATCGAAGGACCAGACACAGTTATATTGGACACAGGAACGCTTTCCAAAAATGCAGAAGCATGAAAATGAGAAGTAATTAGCTGCCTATGGTTTGCGTGATTTGATAATTAATTAGTGTCTAGGTACTGTTTTATCATCGAATAATGACAAGTGGTGAGAAAAAAATACGAACAATGGCGTAAACTTCCTCAACGTTTAAGATAGCGGAGATAACCCTAGTGTAGGCGCTGGTCCATGTCACCGATTAATCAAAAATTAGCTTCCGATGAATAGGTTGGTTTTTGGAAGTGAAACTAGCTAATTATAGTCTTCCTCCTACTACGTGACGTAAATTAATCTTGCAACAGCTTCCACTATTTTATCGCCACAACTGATTCCGCAATTTTATTTTTCATACCAAAATGTCTCTATCTTTTATGTCACGCATGGCCTTCTTGCGTGCACGAGCGTGTAGACAATAATGCTCTATGTAAAAAAATTAGGAATTAGGCTAGGAAATTACGACATGAGATGAGAGAAATAAAGTTTTGCTCTGAACGTTAGAAAATGGTCATGTGATGATTGCACAACACGTCGTTACCTTAGTCATTCAATCAAATACTAACTGGGAATTCAAGGTCAGTTTGAAGTTTGTGCGAGGAAGCCTGTTGCTTCATAGTTGACGTGGTCTTCTAATTAGAAATCATGAAAGCGTATGCCTCAAATCATTGAAAACGTATCACAAACGAAATACAACATTACCTCGGCGATAGATGATAATGAAAGATTATGGAAGGCAGAAAGTTATCAATTACGAGGCGTTTCGAGGTTTTGAGCACCTGCCCACGGTCCGGTATACAGGAGGACCGGAAATGCGAGAAATTGTTCCATTTCTCACTAGAAGACACAGCGACGATTTTTACTCATAAAGAGGCCGATCGTGGGAGGATCTAGACGATTGATAAGGTCATCACAATCGTTTTAGTGCCGACCTTGCGGTGTAATGAAGTACTTTACATCCAATTTAGAGCCATAAAGTTCTAACGAAAGCCAATAAGAAACACGCAACGACCATGGAATATGTTTGCTTACCAAACAACATTTTGCCCTGCACCTGCAGAATAAACATTAAGAGATCCACAACTTGGTCTCCCAAGAGCGCTTTTCACTGTGACTGATATGAACTATATGTGAAGATTAATTTTTTGCCATACGGACTCATAAAGAAATATATCAATTTAAGGCAAGACTGGAGATTAGTGAACACAGAGAAATTTTGTTTGGATTATTAGTAACCTATGGAGTCCACTTATGCCATCACTTTTATTCAGTGTAACAGAAAATCACTTTTAGTTCGCAACCAAAGATGTTTCTATCAATCTTCAGTCTTCCAAAATTAAACAATGAAGACAGTGGATACTGTGAAACGATATGGTAAAACTTTTGAAGACTTTTCTGCATTTCATGGGATGTTGCTGCCTTTGCACTAAGCGAATACGCTCACCCTCAATCCCCCCCCCCCCCGCCCCAATAGCAAACATTACGTGTCCCATAATTTTGGAACGTGAAGGACATAACGAGGCAAAAGTTTATAGGATATGGATTTCAATTAAGCATGAACACCCAATTCAACAAACTGATAGAATAAGTTGAAGGGCTTACTATATCACACCATTGCTGATGATGCACATTCATGACCTGAAACTTAGATGATATACTGTTGACGGCATGCCACGTAAATTAAGCTTATTCACATGTACATATGTTGGGTGCATGGATACATGACAGGGAGCGGGAGCGGGCTGCTGGTTATCAAGCGACCAGACAGTGAACAACTGTACACTTTCACACTTTGAGTGATTTGATTAAAAAGTCTCACGAGAAAAAACTTAACCCTTGGCTCTGTCAGCAAAGCAGATTCCGATTGTAACTCACCTGTCAGAATCACAGCAAAGCTTCTGTTACACTACGCTCGTGCGAGACCAGGAACAATAGACCCATCAAAGGACGTGAAAAGTTACATCTGCAGGACGCGTCGTAAATCTTCAAACGATAAGTAAATATGATAATGTGCACGTGACAAATTGAATACGTGAACAGCGGAATGGCGCCTTTTTTGATGTTACGGTTGCAGATTCACTCCCCTTTGTTATAATCAACATGCACGTTTGATTTGTGTGCCTCTTCTGCCAGACTGAACGCCCATGTATTTCATAAACTAACGAAATTTATGGTCGGAATTACTGTTTTAAGGGCGACATAATACAAATCAGGTGCAAAAGGCATTATAAGGAAAGGCACTTGGATATATCGGATGTGAATGGATGAACCTGGAGAGAGTAATAAAAACTAATGGAAGAAAGATAAAAACGAAACAAAAGTTTACTAAGTTAAACATTTAATCAAAATTCTAAAATTCAAATCAATTACTGAGTGAGCTGCTTATCCGCTAACATATTGATTTGAATTGTGAATGTCATGTCGACCATTTCTCACAAATGATATCATTTGCGAATTTTGACATTAAACAAAGTGTCAACATTAATATTGTATACTGACAAACACTTTGATAAAGGTGATATAAACTATGTGTTTTATCGGCGCCGCTCTGTCTGTATAAAAAAGTCAATAATAGTTTTGAACTTCAGCTGAGGAACAAATACCATGAAGACAATTAATAACGACACAACTGCTGTTGCATTGGAACATTATTTATCACAGGGCAGCCGTTAGCAAATCTGCATAAGCATATTACTGATTGAAGTGATTGGTAGCAGTTTGATGTTTGTATGAGAGTACGCGAACAATGAATTGTATTTTGTACTTTTGAACAAACCGCTTGAGATTGAATTGACTTGACACAGACGACGAGCTGACAGGCAGACACACAGACAGGCGGGAAGACACACAGACAGGCGGAAAGACAGACAGAGGGCAGACCCAAAGGAGGATGATATAGGCTCATTAGAAAAATTGAAATTGGTTTTTAGCAATTAGCACTGTTCATAAAAATTAATATCGATGGCTTTTTGCTTTCTTTTCATTGTGTAACAGCGTCGATTTCGACAAAGATGATACAATATATAGGACTTTGATTTGTAATATCTTTCAAGTGAAATATTCCTAGAGTAGTTGTAAGTCAAATTTATTCAGCAAGTTTAAACATATTTAGTGAAGCATTTACGGACGTATATTTTTTATTGAAAAAATTCACTAACTACAGAAATTCGTAGCCTTATTTTTCGAACTGCTTTCAAGTGTAACGCCCCTCCCTGTAGACATTTTATCTTGAAGCGTCCCTCACGTGGCCAAGGCGTGTGAAGGTCATTGACTCAGATCGCACGAGAAGCAGATTAGAGATAGTGTGATAGTTTAATTAATTATTGTTAAGATTTCAATGAGAACAATCGAGAACGGGATATTCCATGGTGTGATCTTATTTAATCTAAAGAAACAATCAAAGACTGGCGGGAAAATTACCACCTGAAAACTTTTGTGATTATGTAAGTCTTGAGATGTATTTAACTTTGTAGACAGCTTAGACTAGAAGACTTGAGATCAGACCTTTGAGGGTGAACGACACAGTCGCCATCTTGCAATAAAGTACAAGGTTGTGTTATAATCTACATCTTGGTGTGTCAGCTTCAGTTACTGAAAGCATTACGATCCAGACTGGTACCTCTACTCGTAATTCCCCTAAATACGAGCGCGACACAAGTACTATTAAATATACAGTCTGTAAATACCATTTAGAGTCATTTTGCGATCTATATATTTGTGACAAGTATTATCAAATTTCATATTTGTGACAAGTATTATCAAATTTCATTCTTTTTCGGACTTTTGGCGTTGCCAAAAAGTTAGTACATTCTTAAACAAATCGATATACATACATACATACATACATACATACATACATACATACATACATACATACATACATACATACATACATACATACATACATACAATCTTACATACATACATACATATATACATATATACATACATACATATATATATATATATATATATATATCTATCTATATATATATATATATATGTTATATATATATATATATATATATATATATATATATATATATATATATATATATATATATATATAAATGTAAAGTATTGCCGCCCAGGACGCGCCCTTGGAACAATGTCCCCAAGACGGAACCTGTTGTCCCGCATTCTTGCGTACTGCAGGTCATCTCGGGCGCACTCATAAGTCCAACTGTGTTGGGTGTATCTGTTACTGACGATGGACTTTGTTTTGCAGACGTTTTTTTAGGCTTACACTTTATACGGAGCTAGCTATGATCAAAACTAATTAAAACGCTGCACTTGATATCATCATTTGCTTGACTGTGGTCCGTCTGAGCTCTGATTAGCGGCAGATACGGTATACTGCTACAATTGTCTGAAATTCAAGCACAGCGACGCGGTCCCGGTAGCTTCATAACTGCCTAGCTGTAAGTCTGGTGTATGCGATAGAGTCACAGCTATTTTACAAATAATTTTTTTTCAGTGTGTGCATTTCTGTGTCAAATGTCTTGAAACGACGAGCTTTGCTCTACTAAGCTTGCCATCCAAGCCGTAAAGGCTGTCAGTTGGCTGATAAAAAATCCACGGAAAGAATGATTTTCCATAGCAACAATGATACTTACGTTACATACTTCTAACTTTTTTGTCATATGTCCAAAACACTGCCTTTTAATATTAGTTTGTTGAGAATGAAGGATGGTGTCAGCGTTCATTCGGTAAGCTTATTTTTTGACCCCCTTTACGGAAATGCAGAGTCACCTCACAATATTGAAACGTTTAAAGTTTCTCATGATAGTCTCCATCAATCTTCGCGCAGTATCGTAGAGACTCTGAATTAGAATGACTGATGCAAATAAAATTTCAAATTTGATGTTTATATCAGGACACAAACAAAGCCCGTAAGGGACATTTTATAAATCAAATGCATGTAAAATTATTTCGTGAGTGCGAGATAGTTTCTTGTGAGCACCAGGTCATTTCTCCTGAGCACGAGGAAGTGTTTTGTACTCAGGAGAAATTTTCTCGTGAGCACAAGACAATTTTGTGTGAGCACGAGATAGTTTCTCGTGAGCAAGATATACTTTCTCGTGCGCACGAGAAACTAAGGAACATTTTGTATAGCAAATAAAAAATAATTATCTCGTGATAGCTGGAATATACAATTTATTATTTTTAATCATAATGTATAAAATTCTGTGCCCGGGCCTTCCCATGTGTGAGTTTGTAACAAACGACCTACCCCCAAAATCACCGGCCTTCCCCCTGTAATTTCTGTCCGGTTCTTTAGGCTGTTAACTGTTATTGTAAAGCCCTCCCTTGTAAACATTTTTGTCAGAGCGTCCCTCGCGTGCCCAAGGTTTGTGAAGATTGGTTCAAGATCGTGCGAGGAGATAGCGTCACACCTTTAATTAGTTGTTGGTAAAAACTTAAATGAGAACAATCGAAAACGGGATTTCCATGGTGTTATCATGTTTAACTTTAAAACAAACTTAAATAGTGACGGAAATTTCCATGTGATGACCATTATGGGTACTTGTCAATTATATTGTCATAAAACAAGAAAAGTGTGAAAAGGTTGAAGTGACCTTGCTACGGTGTTTGAGGTGACAATTGAAGTCTTTTTGAGGTGACCAAAGCCAGCAGTTTGCAACCTAAACCTTTGCCCCGGAAGCAGACTGTATACATTTAAAATGTAATATGGTCAAGGCATTTAAAAACGAAGAGCGTATAATTCGTAGAGCTGTGTCTTTCTAGTTAAAATAGGGATTTCATGTAAATGAAATATGATAATTCAGGTCTTCTGACACATTACACAGGTTATCAGTTACTGCATCAGTTAAAGCATATAATAATCATGAAAATGCATGATATGGTTCTATTGCGAGTTAAAAGTTGGATATGTTTCGCCAAAGTAGACTTATACAAACTCTGCTTATTCTCACTTACGATATCACACTTTTCTTGATGATGCTGTGTCAAGCCACAGGCGAAGTTGATAGAGAAATGGCAAGTGGAGATATAGTGAGTAGGTGAATATTTACGTTCACTGACAGAGTCATCATACATTTCAGTAGGAGAAACGAAATTGACAAACCGTGTTGCCAATGAATGTTAGGTATTACCAATCAGAAATTAGGGTGTGTAAGAAGTTGTTCAAAACTTATCTCGTTCTCTCGAGATGATTATTTTATTAATTTTGCTATTCAAAATGTCCCTTATGGGCTTTCATAGAACCATTCTTGTACCCAGGAAAAAAAATCCAGCAAAAACATCAAAGAAACAACACAGAAAGTGTCGTGCCGCACAATTGTCTTCGCTACAGGGATTTGTCCAATAATATCTGCAAACCCCAGGGAAAGAGTGCATTCTAAACTCAAAAGTGGGAGGTTTGCGTAGTCTCGTTTAGGATTTGTCCTTCTGTCCCCTTGGAATGGATTAGAATGTCTCCATTCGTGGCATCTATCCGTATGTTATTGCGATGCCTGTTGTTCGTGTATGTGTCCGTGCCGCCTTCTGCGCCGTCGTCGTTGTCATCGTCAAAGGCAAAATTTTCAAACACGCTCACGCATCCTTTATCGTGGCGCTCTTCATCGTCGTCTGCATCGTCGCTGTCATTCCTTTCGTCATCCTTGCTATCGGTCACGTATTTTGACTTCCAATCTTTCGGCCTTTAAAGAAATTTATGAAAGGACATAGGGTTTACTGAAGATGATGGCAGACTGAATCTGCAGCTGCTCATACTAGACCACTCCTGCCGGATACACGGTACACTATTGCTATTAAGGTAGTATGCGCCTCGAACGGAAAAACAAAGTTTTTCTCACACTTTCCTGATGGAGACTTTTAACTACTCTTTTATGAAATCAAGAGGAGGTCATCAAACAAATTTTAGTACTAGAGAATAAAATGCCTGACATATACCGAAATTTGAAATTCAAAATGGCAGTCGTCCTTGTGATAACCTAAGGGGGAACAATAAAATTTTGTATTTCACAAAACTTATACTGTGAGAGGTTTAATTTCTCCGAAAGCACAACAAGCGTATAAGCAGAACAGTATTAGAAATATATCCGTGCCCGAGGCGTGTCGTTATCTTTGCGTAAAAAGACGCTTTAATTACTTGTTTGTGAATTACTTCTCACATTGTGTTTAGCGCGCATGCCTCGAGCTTAGAAGGAGCAGGTCATGCTTTTATCATATACTCCTCAATTACCTCAGACATCCTGCGAGAAGAGCTGCATCGACCTCTTTTGATTTTTCCCGCTCTGACTTAGAAACACATCGATGGATTTCACTGAACAAGACAGTCACTACCACAGTAACAACACAGCTGAAAGTCCCGTACCAGAGAAACGACATCTGTCGGTAAGAAAGGTTAAATAAATGTTATCCGACAGTTAATGATGATGATCTGGACAGAGCAACACCTATGAACATTTTTAGTCATTGACTCATAGACGAGGATTATGGTTATCTGAAGCATTTGGACGGAAACACAGTGCCGTTCATTGAAAGTCGGTGGATTAAGATATATTTACCGTCAATATCGGCAACTGCCGATGGATCGAGATCATTTTCACGGTACTGACATTGCGGGAATGCCTTAACCTAATTCAGGTCGAAGCTAAATCCACTTACCGAATATATCCGAAGTACTTCGTCAAGCCTATCACTGTATATCACTGCACCCACCGCTACCCAGCAGCCCATTGCAAATCCTATGATGGCGCCGAACACTGCGGCTCTGTTGAAGTTTGTTGGGGAAATTGCAATGTGAATCATGCCTCGTCAAATAATGAAGTGTTGTTGTTTGATGAAGAAGTCATAGGAAAACGTATACTTGAACTCTTTGATGCTGTGTGTGAATTTCAGTCAATGTTAATTTGACAGCCCAGTCGGAAAGTATAGTATAGTATGGAATGGTTTAACATTTGCGGCACGTGACATGTACACAAATAATCCATTAATTGTCAAAACCAGTAGCACTGTTCACGGTAGTCATAGAAGATTTTGCTCCACCTTCTTTTTGTTTAAGTAAATTTATGTTGATGTCTTCTACACGAACGAATAACCTGGGTTCACCTCGCAAATTGTTGGATAAGGCAAACAAATTAAATAACGGATACATGAATATCACAATTCCTTGTGCCGCCTTTGTAACAGAAAATTGCACGTATTGATAGTTTAAGGCATTAGATTCGTTGCTATTGTTTCTGATTGCTTCATGATTGGATAAAGAGTATTATAACATAGGTACAAACAAAGAACAACGTAATATGTAACACTGCAATGCACGTGAAGCTTGTAACGGGGACACTGTTGATCGAATGAGGACGCCAACATGTTTTCAAAATCTCTTTCCGACTACAAAATACAACGCATTCGCGATTCCTATGTACTTACAATCCCGTTGTCCTTTTCCAGAAGAACCCTAAGAGAAAGGTTCCAAGAATGGGACCTCCGGATGTTCCAAAAATGGTATTTCCCATCGTTATCAAAGATTCCATGTACGAGGCCACATACGCCAGAGCAATAGCCAATACACCGTAGGCGACAGCTACAATGAAATATTTTGAAGGGAAAAGTCAGAAATGTGAGAAAATCAATAAATGCACCGATATATATATATATATATATATATATATATATATATATATATATATATATATATATATATATATATATATATATATATATATATTATATATATATAAATATATATGGGGTACGGGGTAATGTGGGCTGTCTTGGTCACATCACAGGTTTCTTCTTGCTATTGTCTATTATATTTTAATACGTTTTAATACGTTTGTGTTTCCAATGAAGATTTATGCTAACAACCTTTGGTCTGTTGGTCTTATGTTCACACAGGTTTTTCTAAAGCGTCATGTATTTGTCCTTTGACCTGTTGACAATCTCTTACGCGAAGTTTAGTCTCTGTGTTGCATTTATTATCCGATGCGTTTGATTGCCAAATACGACAGAGCAAACAAGGGTACGTTAAATAAAATAAACAATAGCGAGAAGAAACATGTACTGACCAAGATACCTCTACCCCCACCTCCACCCTGGAGACGGGTATGTAAACAATCCCTATGTTGAGACTAGTGTCTGTGGTGTAAAATTACATACAGATTACCACACTGACCATGCGCGTGCGAACAATTTCGGACAACGTGTGCTTTACTCAGACATGGCCAACAGTCTGCTACCAGGCGCCAAATGTAAAATAATTATTTTACACATTAGAAGAACATATTCATACGAAAAGGGTGTATTTGCATGCATTTATCAATAAAAATAAACTACTATAGCATAAGTATAAATAAATCAATACAGACATAAGTAAATACATATATGAGTGAAAAAACATACATATATGTGAACCAATTCACACAAGACATGAAGACAGACACATACATACATACGTGCATACGTACGTGCATACATACATACATACGTACGTGCATACATACATACATACATACATACATACATACATACATACATACATACATACATACATACATACATACATACATGCACTCACGCACGCACATACATACGTGCATACGTACGTGCATACGTGCATACGTACGTGCATACATACATACATACATACATACATACATACATACATACATACATACATACATACATACATACATACATGCATGCATGCATGCACTCACGCACGCACGCACGCACATACATACATACATACATACATACATACATACATACATACATACATACATACATACATACATACATACATACATACATACATACATACATACATACATACATACATACATACATACATACATACATACATACATATACACACATACAGGATCGAAAAGTTTACATGAGGGGAACGAAGTACGCATGCGTATATCCACTCGCACACACACACACTCACACACACACACACACTGCTACTCGGAAAAGTTTACATGAGGGGGAACGAAATACGCATGCGTATATCTACTCGCACACACACACACTGCTCTGAAAAGTTTACATGAGGGGGAACGAAGTACGCATGCGTATATCCACTCGCACACACACACTTACACACACACACACACACACAACAAACACAACACACACATTGCTACTCTCTCTGAGATACACACACTGACGCGACGATCTGCAGGCCCGGAAGTGCCACACCGGGGAGCTCACACTTCTTACTCGGACTCTACGTACCTCGCGGCGTCGAAGGCTAGTGACGATGACAAAGATGTGCGACACTTTTTCTCTTTCTTGCCTTTGTGTCGTGAGTCGGGTTCGTACAGGCTTTACACAGTGATAAAGTGGTGGCCGGCCTGAGTAATACTACACTGCTTAGAGGCCCCGTAAGGGTTTCTGACTTAATGGTACCTGCCATGCCGGCGAAGTTCTGCTGGGGTTAACGGCCCAACCCAGGCCAATAAAACACTGGGAGTCGTGTATTACAGCTCTCTGCCATTCGGCTTATATTCTTTAATGGTTAAATACAGCATTCAACAGGAACTACAGCAACAGCTTACTGGAACTAAAGCAACAGCTTTACTGCTAAACTCTCTGCTCTCTAAACTCTCTGCTTAGGGGAGAACCATTTGATTTCTGGGGGGGATATGGAGGATTTTGAGAAAAAAATTTGTCACCAGGTGAGAGAGAAGGAAAAAAAATTGATCCTGTCATGGCCTGAGAAAAAAAAATTGTCATAACAGACAGAAGAGAAAAAAAAATTGTCACAATGCACCAGAAATAAGCAAAATTTGGAAACCTTATTCTCATGTATTCTTTGCCGGCGCGCCGCCATAGGCGGCGCAAATGTTTTACCACAAGCAATTCTTATGTTTCTTTTCCCAGCACTTATGATATAAGCATGCACTACATAGGTCTACTTTACACCTCAGTACACTCAATGTTTTCCTTCCCTTTTCTGACCCAAGAAATCATATTCAGGATTTCTGTTGCAATATCTCAATAGCATAGGCACTATCTAAAGGGGACTATTTGACTTCTGTAAATTGTGAAAATTTAAAACACAAGACAGGAGTCAATAAACTAGTGTTAAACCAATATATTATTTTCTCAATATAAATTTGTTAGAAAGATGTAGCTTGACAATGAAAAATTGAGGAACAACAAATATAATGAAATACAATGTGTGAGCCTTGTTTTTCTGACCACAAACACCGGATCGCAAACATACCATATTCAGGCTTTTCATTAGAAGCTGGCAGCTGGAGAAATGACACAAGAAGGTCACAGATTTTCTGTTCCTGTATATTCATTTGTCTTCAGTCTCTGGCAAACAGAACTGTTTTTCACACATTGTATTGTCATTGTTTGGTTGTTGAATATTGTGACTCAAAAACTGATCATGCAAAAAATGTAAAAAATATCAGTGTTCAATGTCATTTTCAAACAGTTTTACCGAGTGCAAAATAAACTGAAACTCCTCTCAGATTGCACCATTAAACACATCAGTTTCTCAAAATTTCCAATACGAGAGGGGGAACCCTCCTCTCGTGCTCTCCCCCTTGATGTATTCTAACAGTTTCACTTAGTAAAAAAATTAAAAAACACCTCTCAGATTGCACCAGACTGCACCATTGCACACATCAATATCTTAAAAATTTCCATGCAAGATAGGGGAAAGCCCCTGTGACACTTTCCCCTAAGCCTCTCTCATGTTCTCCCCCTGTACTTTCAAATTCTGCCCGGTCAGATATCCTAGTGAAAACCCTGTCATAATATCCATCCAAATTAAACAATATACTATATAATTAGATACTGCGTGATCTTTTATATCTTTATTTTATTGTGACTTTGAATTTCATTTTGATGTGTTCACCTTTTTTGAACCATCATGAGATAACTGATGATAGTCTAGCAGGGTACATCAGGATTTGAAAGGTCTTTACTGTTGCTGTATTTTGTAAATTTACAATTATATGTATTGGTATTAAACTTTTCTAAGTGGGGGATCAGTCAAAATTTCAGAGTTAGAGAGGGAGGTTACTCAAATTCATCATGGTTGGGGGGGGGGGGGGTCACTCGAAATTTCGGAGTTTCAGGCCGTAAATAATGACGGCTCCCTTTACAACGCATTACAAACTTGATGACCAATAAAAAAAAAATTGCACTGCTACTCCATTTGAAAAAAAAATTGATGCAGGTCTGACAGTAGAAAAAAAAAATTGCTGTCACTCTGACAGGAAAAAAAAATTTGCTTCCATACCCTTTTCCTCCATACCCCCCCAGAAATCAAATGGTTCTCCCCTTACTTTACTCAGGATCGTACGTAGCTCCACTCAGCAGGGAATGAATGTCTGGAATGCCAAGTATGCCCACTGGAACTAGACAGCAACGGAGTACGGAGAACTGGAATTTTCAAACTAATATTAAGAGCCACTGTGTATTTTCTAATAAACTCATTTTCACGCCTACGACATTTTAGTGCCTGATGTACAAGGCAGTGGTATTTTTTTACGAATTTTCATTAGTTCTACGCGTGAATTTTTTGATCGAAAAATTGATGCTTTGTAAAGTTTGGTCAAACATCAAATGTATTCACTTTTCCCCGGACGTTTTTTGATGAAAGTCATATGGTCAACCCGGTCAATGTAGTATCATTCGACTCTTAATGGTACGAAATGTGTCAAACTGTCATCCGACCCCTATCGACCCCTAGCGTTTTCACGTAATGGGGGCTTTCTTTCTGCCTACTTTTAGTGATTTTCTAAAATGTGGACGCCTTATGTAAACATAGCCAGGCCGTCAGGCCTGCAGTTGAGGACCGGGGCAGCAGGTCACCTCGACCCCTGTCCGTTTCGACCCAAGTAATTCACACCCTCTTGTCGTTGATTGTGGTCAAATCAATCCCGGTGCCTTAGTATTCGACCTCAGTCAGTTTTCATGTTACATGTACCTGACAACGTTTTACTGAGTACATTATGCAACTTGTTTCTGTGAGAAAAACTGCTGGCTTCGCTACAACAATCCACGGGGTAGCTGTGATATCGCAGCGGTACTTGTGGCGTGTCGAACGCGCTCGGGTCATTGGTTTGGGGTCATCCCTGTGGCGATGACCCCAATGACTCGATCGCGTTCGCCACGAGTACCGCTGCGATATCACAGCTATCCACGGGGCTGTGAACACTCTGATACTTGTGGGAGGCCTGGGGTACCCGGCCCATTGTCATTTACTGACTGGGGAACGTGTCTCACTGAAGTACGGATGGATAAAGCATGTCATTTACTGATTTTTGGAAATAAAGCATTCGTCATTATCGCAATTGCTTGCCATATGCGGCAAGATTGGATGAGCGAGGCCGGTCCGCTCGCCTTGGTGTCTTGACGCCAAATGAGCCTATTTCCGGTTTAGGCGTTGGGCTTACAGCAATGCATTATAGGATATCTTCCAGGGCGGCGTGGATCAGTGTGTGTGTGTGTGTGTGTGTGTGTGCGAGTAGATATACGCATGCGTATTTCGTTCCCCCTCATGTAAACTTTTCAGAGCAGTGTGTGTGTGTGTGCGAGTGGATATACGCAAGCGTACTTCGTTCCCCTCATGTAAACTTTTCGATCCTGTATGTGTGTATATGTATGTATGTATATATGTATGTATGTATGTATGTATATGTATGTATGTATGTATGTATGTATGTATGTATGTATGTATATGAGTGTGTGGGTTTGTGTGTATGTGCGTGCGTGCGTGCATGAGTGCATATGGGCTATGTATGTATGTATGTATGTATGTGCGTGCGTGCGTGCATGAGTGCATATGGGCTTGTGTATGTAGTATGTATGTATGTATGTATGTATGTATATGTATGTATGTATGTATGTATGTATGTATGTGCGTGCGTGCGTGAGTGCATGTATGTATGTATGTATGAATGTATGTATGTATGTATGTATGTATGTATGTATGTATGTATGTATGTATGTATGTATGTATGTATGTATGTATGCACGTACGTATGTATGTATGTATGTATGTATGCACGTACGTATGCACGTATGTATGTATATGTCTGTCTTCATAGGTCTTGTGTGAATTGGTTCACATATATGTATGTTTTTTCACTCATATATGTATTTACTTATGTCTGTATTGATTTATTTATACTTATGCTATAGTAGTTTTTTATTGATAAATGCATGCAAATACTACCAGGCGCCAAATGTAAAATAATTATTTTACACATTAGAAGAACATATTCATACGAAAAGGGTGTATTTGCATGCATTTATCAATAAAAAACTACTATAGCATAAGTATAAATAAATCAATACAGACATAAGTAAATACATATATGAGTGAAAAAACATACATATATGTGAACCAATTCACACAAGACCTATGAAGACAGACATATACATACATACGTGCATACGTACGTGCATACATACATACATACATACATACATACATACATACATACGTGCATACATACATACATACATACATACATACATACATACATACATACATACATACATACATACATACATACATACATACATACATACATACATACATACATACATACATACATACATACATACATACATACATACATACATACATACATACATACATACATACATACATACATACATTCATACATCATACATACATACATACATACATACATACATACATACATTCATACATACATACATACATGCACTCACGCACGCACGCACATACATACATACATACATACATACATACATACATACATACATACATACATACACAAGCCCATATGCACTCATGCACGCACGCACGCACATACATACATACATACATACATAGCCCATATGCACTCATGCACGCACGCACGCACATACACACAAACCCACACACTCATATACATACATACATACATACATACATACATACATACATACATATACATACATACATACATATATACATACATACATATACACACATACAGGATCGAAAAGTTTACATGAGGGGAACGAAGTACGCTTGCGTATATCCACTCGCACACACACACACTGCTACTCGGAAAAGTTTACATGAGGGGGAACGAAATACGCATGCGTATATCTACTCGCACACACACACACACTGCTCTGAAAAGTTTACATGAGGGGGAACGAAATACGCATGCGTATATCTACTCGCACACACACACACACACACACACTGATCCACGCCGCCCTGGAAGATATCCTATAATGCATTGCTGTAAGCCCAACGCCTAAACCGGAAATAGGCTCATTTGGCGTCAAGACACCAAGGCGAGCGGACCGGCCTCGCTCATCCAATCTTGCCGCATATGGCAAGCAATTGCGATAATGACGAATGCTTTATTTCCAAAAATCAGTAAATGACATGCTTTATCCATCCGTACTTCAGTGAGACACGTTCCCCAGTCAGTAAATGACAATGGGGCCGGGGTACCCCAGGCCTCCCACAAGTATCAGAGTGTTCACAGCCCCGTGGATAGCTGTGATATCGCAGCGGTACTCGTGGCGAACGCGATCGAGTCATTGGGGTCATCGCCACAGGGACTGTGGCGATGACCCCAAACAATGACCCGAGCGCGTTCGACACGCCACAAGTACCGCTGCGATATCACAGCTACCCCGTGGATTGTTGTAGCGAAGCCAGCAGTTTTTCTCACAGAAACAAGTTGCATAATGTACTCAGTAAAACGTTGTCAGGTACATGTAACATGAAAACTGACTGAGGTCGAAGTGACTACGGCACCGGGATTGATTTGACCACAAACAACGACAAGAGGGTGTGAATTACTTGGGTCGAAACGGACAGGGGTCGAGGTGACCTGCTGCCCCGGTCCTCAACTGCAGGCCTGACGGCCTGGCTATGTTTACATAAGGCGTCCACATTTTAGAAAATCACTAAAAGTAGGCAGAAAGAAAGCCCCCATTACGTGAAAACGCTAGGGGTCGATAGGGGTCGGATGACAGTTTGACACATTTCGTACCATTAAGAGTCGAATGATACTACATTGACCGGGTTGACCATATGACTTTCATCAAAAAACGTCCGGGGAAAGTGAATACATTTGATGTTTGACCAAACTTTACAAAGCATCAATTTTTCGATCAAAAAATTCACGCGTAGAACTAATGAAAATTCGTAAAAAAATACCACTGCCTTGTACATCAGGCACTAAAATGTCGTAGGCGTGAAAATGAGTTTATTAGAAAATACACAGTGGCTCTTAATATTAGTTTGAAAATTCCAGTTCTCCGTACTCCGTTGCTGTCTAGTTCCAGTGGGCATACTTGGCATTCCAGACATTCATTCCCTGCTGAGTGGAACTACGTACGATCCTGAGTAAAGTAAGGGGAGAACCATTTGATTTCTGGGGGGGGGGGTATGGAGGAAGAGGGTATGGGAGCAAATTTTTTTTTCCTGTCAGAGTGACAGCAATTTTTTTTTTCTACTGTCAGACCTGCATCAATTTTGTTTTTCCAAATGGAGTAGCAGTGCAAATTTTTTTTTATTGGTCATCAAGTTTGTAATGTGTTGTATATAAGGGAGCCGTCATTATTGACGGCCTGAAACTCCGAAATTTCGAGTGACCCTCCCCCCTTCACCAACCATGATGAATTTAAGTAACCTCCCTCTCTAACTCTGAAATTTTGACCATTCCCAACTTAGAAAAGTTAAATACCAATACATGTAATTACAGCAACAGTAAAGACCTTTCAAATCTTGATGTACCCTGCTAGACTATCATCAGTTATCTCATGATGGTTCAAAAAAGGTGAACACATCAAAATGAAATTCAAAGTCACAATAAAATAAAAATATAAAAGATCACGCAGTATCTAACCATATAGTATATTGTTTAATTTGGATGGATATTATGACAGGGTTTTCACTAGGATATCTGACCGGCAGAATTTGAAAGTACAGTTGGAGAACATGAGAGAGGCTTAGGGGGAAGTGTCACAGGGGCTTTCCCCTATCTTACATGGAATTTTTTAAGATATTGATGTGTGCAATGGTGCAGTCTGGTGCAATCTGAGAGTTTTTTTAATTTGTTAACTAAGTGAAACTATTAGAATACCCCAAGGGGGAGAGCACGAGAGGGGGGTTCCCCCTCTCGTATTGGAAATTTTGAGAAATTGATGTGTTTAGCCTAATGGTGCAATCTGAGAGGAGTTTCAGTTTATTTTGCACTCGGTAAAACTGTTTGAAAATGACATTGAACACTGATATTTTTTACATTTTTTGCATGATCAGTTTTTGAGTCACAATATTCAACAACCAAACAATGACAATACAATTTGTGAAAAACAGTTCTGTTTGCCAGAGACTGAAGACAAATGAATATACAGGAACAGAAAATCTGTGACCTTCTTGTGTCATTTCTCCAGCTGCCAGCTTCTAATGAAAAGCCTGAATATGGTATGTTTGCGATCCGGTGTTTGTGGTCAGAAAAACAAGGCTCACACATTGTATTTCATCATATTTGTTGTTCCTCAATTTTTCATTGTCAAGGTACATCTTTCTAACAAATTCATATTGAGAAAATAATATTGGTTTTAACACTAGTTTATTGACTCCTGTCTTGTGTTTTAAATTTTCACAATTTACAGAAGTCAAATAGTCCCCTTTAGATAGTGCCTATGCTATTGAGATATGGCAACAGAAATCCGGAAATATTATTTCTTGGGTCAGAAAATGGAAGGAAAACATTGAGTGTACTGAGGTGTAAAGTAGACCCATGTAGTGCATGCTTATATCATAAGTGCTGGGAAAAGAAACATAAGAATTGCTTGTGGTAAAACATTTGCGCCGCCTATGGCGGCGCGCCGGCAAAGAATACATGAGAATAAGGTTTCCAAATTTTGGTTATTTCTGGTGCATTGTGACAATTTTTTTTCTCTTCTGTCTGTTATGACAATTTTTTTTTCTCAGGCCATGACAGGATCAATTTTTTTTTTCTTCTCTCTCACCTGGTGACAAATTTTTTTTTCTCAAAATCCTCCATACCCCCCCAGAAATCAAATGGTTCTCCCCTAAGCAGAGAGTTTAGAGAGCAGAGAGTTTAGCAGTAAAGCTATTGCTTTAGTTCCAGTAAGCTGTTGCTGTAGTTCCTGTTGAATGCTGTATTTAACCATTAAAGAATATAAGCCGAATGGCAGAGAGCTGTAATACACGACTCCCAGTGTTTTATTGGCCTGGGTTGGGCCGTTAACCCCAGCAGAACTTCGCCGGCATGGCAGGTACCATTAAGTCAGAAACCCTTACGGGGCCTCTAAGCAGTGTAGTATTACTCAGGCCGGCTACCACTTTACCACTGTGTAAAGCCCTGTACGAACCCGACTCACGACACAAAGGCAAGAAAGAGAAAAAGTGTCGCACATCTTTGTCATCGTCACTAGCCTTCGACGCCGCGAGGTACGTAGAGTCCGAGTTAGGAGTGAGCTCCCCGGTGTGGCACTTCCGGGCCTGCAGATCGTCGCGTCAGTGTGTGTATCTCAGAGAGAGTAGCAATGTGTGTGTTGTGTTTGTTGTGTGTGTGTGTGTGTGTGTAAGTGTGTGTGTGCGAGTGGATATACGCATGCGTACTTCGTTCCCCTCATGTAAACTTTTCAGAGCAGTGTGTGTGTGTGCGAGTAGATATACGCATGCGTATTTCGTTCCCCCTCATGTAAACTTTTCCGAGTAGCAGTGTGTGTGTGTGTGTGAGTGTGTGTGTGTGCGAGTGGATATACGCATGCGTACTTCGTTCCCCTCATGTAAACTTTTCGATCCTGTATGTGTGTATATGTATGTATGTATGTATGTATGTATGTATGTATGTATGTATGTATGTATGTATGTATGTATGTATGTATGTATGTATGTATGTATGTATGTGCGTGCGTGCGTGCGTGAGTGCATGCATGCATGTATGTATGTATGTATGTATGTATGTATGTATGTATGTATGTATGTATGTATGTATGTATGTATGTATGTATGTATGTATGTATGTATGTATGTATGTATGTATGTATGTATGTATGCACGTACGTATGCACGTATGTATGTGCGTGCGTGAGTGCATGTATGTATGTATGTATGTATGTATGTATGTATGTATGTATGTATGTATGTATGTATGTATGTATGTATGTATGTATGTATGTATGTATGTATGTATGTATGCACGTATGTATGTATGTATGCACGTACGTATGCACGTATGTATGTATGTGTCTGTCTTCATGTCTTGTGTGAATTGGTTCACATATATGTATGTTTTTTCACTCATATATGTATTTACTTATGTCTGTATTGATTTATTTATACTTATGCTATAGTAGTTTATTTTTATTGATAAATGCATGCAAATACACCCTTTTCGTATGAATATGTTCTTCTAATGTGTAAAATAATTATTTTACATTTGGCGCCTGGTACAAATACACCCTTTTCGTGTGAATATGTTCTTCTAATGTGTAAAATAATTATTTTACATTTGGCGCCTGGTAGTACGCACCTAAAAAAATCACTATTGGAAATCCCAGACAATGCGCTCCAAAAAAGTATACCTTCCTCTCCTACAGTAAATTATCCCCTTGTGAACGACAAAGTCGACCAAATTCAATATAGTGACAAACAAATGTTAAATATTTATGGTTTTTTTTATAACAGCCTTACTCATTACTTTTCCAGCTATGGTGTCAACTCTGTCATTAACATAGATTGGTTTCTCGGTGCGCTTTGAGCGCCATCGTCTCCATGGTTTCACGAAGTCTTCCAAAGTTACGGCGATAAGGGCGTTCAAGCTGGACGACACAGTGCTAAATTCAAAAGAAGACGTTGGCATAGTATGCCGATGATGGGGAAGTTCATGCAAAATCACAATAAATTCAAATGCACCTTTCATTCATATATAATATATATATATATATATATATATATATATATATATATATATATATATATATATATATATATACAGAGAGACAGACAGACAGACAGATAGACAGACAGACAGATAGATAGATAGATAGATAGATAGATAGATAGATAGATAGATAGATAGATAGATAGATAGATAGATAGATAGATAGATAGATAGTCATTACCGTCAAATACACTGAAGTACCCGCAAGTTTGATTTAACAAACCAGGATCACTGTACACGGAATACATTCCTAAATGTAAGCTATTACACAGCGAATACACGCTAAAAAATGAAATCCTTTTTTTGTTTGAAGATAATACGAGGGAAGGCTTTCGTATATATTCGAGCTGTTCCGTAAGACATAGTACGTTTGAAATTGGTGAAACGGGGACAGCTCTTGGGAAATTTAAAAAGTTTCAAGCTAACAGAAGATATGTCCACTCATACAATATCACCTACATATTGTTCTTTCTTGTGCATTTTAAACGTCCAAATGACTATCTTGGTCACTAGTTGTGTTTGTATCAAGGGAATTTCCAAAAGTAGGCCCTTCATTCACTTACAGTAGCCACAGGCCAAACACGACAGAGAGAAATCTAAACGCTATATTTTTTTCAATGTGTTGCACTAACCTCAATGATCCGGCAAAAATGCAAGACATAAACAGACCCATAACCCTCTGATGTGACCAAACTGATCCCGGACAAAATAAATCAATATCTGTAAAGCAAAGCATCTCCTATCGTTATATAGTGTTTGATTCTGAAAGTCATCAACTATAACATTGTCTCCTTTTCTCTCGTTTTTTTAATTCTTTTGATATCTTTTTCATTTTTCACTGATCCTCCCTTAAAATTGAGTTTAATGACTGAAGTAGCTAACTAGTATGAAGATAAATCAATAAATAAATAAATAAAATAAAATAAATAAATAATGTTATCATTTCCTCTTTATTCAAAAAACGACCTTCACTCTCATTATATGTTTGGGACGTACCATTCTATTTGAAGGTGGTGTTAAAATTTGATAAATAATATTTGTTTTGGTGGCGACATTTTGAAACCTACTCAGAGAGTTTGTTTGACGGCGTAAAATTGTCAGCACTGATAATGTGCAGCTTTTCTGGTATAGAAAGATTACATGGCTTTGCTCGATGCTTTGTCAATAATTGACCACCAGACGTCAAAGACTTGGTCCTTGTCTTTTAAATTCCATATAAACTTTGACAATTCTGTTACATTTCTGTATTTGTCGTTACGGAACGATTGCATGTGGTTTGCGAAGCGCGACTTGAAGGTAACAGATGTTATTACTTTGTATTTGAAGTAATTTGTGTTATTATTTATAACGCTCTGCTTTCCGCATCGAGCACTGTAATTTCCCATGATGACATCTGTACAAAGTCCCTGTTGGTTATTTTGATGGCAAGTGCAAAGAGAATATATGAATATTTATAATAATTAATCGCTTTTAAAGTCCAAGTCAATTGTCTCTATATCCAATCACAACATTCAAGAGTCACTCATCATCGATATTTTCCCGCCCTCTCCGACGACATTTTACTACAAGTAGTATGTGACTGCTCCAATTCTTTTTGGAGACACATAATCCATCTTGCTGTCAGTGAAAGTATACTCTCGAAATGTTTGATAACATTAAGTGCTTGCCGTACCAATAAAGTTGAAGTCTTACCTGATCAGAAGATTCGTAATTGGGTTCATAACGAGGCTCTATATTGCCGTGGTCGTTCGATGGGAAGGTCAGGACTACAGAGGGACCAAAATATAGGTTTATAGTCGCCTGTCATGTTTCAGTAATAGACCACATAATGATTGATAGATTGTTTCATGATTAAACTTAGTCACATTTTTATGGATGCATTTGATACGTTTATTATTCAGGGGCATCACAAATCCTTACCATATATGTCTGATTCATCACACGTACTTCTCAAACTGCCAGTAGAGTTCATTTAGTCTTTGTAATATTGTGCAATGCAGAGGATTCATGGATGACGAAATCAATTTTATAGAACTTCATTTACGGTGATTTTCTCGCTAATATACTACATGCGCAAAAGCTATTACCCAGATAGATGTCGATAACTATTACCAACCTGGCGACAGCGTAGCATTGACGGCTGCGTCAACTCGAGTCAAGAAATCTATGGAGATTAAAAAAACAAACAATAGTACGATGATCAAATGTATTTAAAATTGTGCGGGTTTTTTAAATATTCAGGCAGCTATTTGTTTGAAGCCTTAGAGTTCATAGCAGTTTGATTTTCATTTGTGTTAAAACTTTGTCTGCTCCATAGTCACACTTTGTGAAAATGTTCTACGTAGAACTGACCACATCTTATTGATCAAAGTTTTGCATTACAATACACTGTATGCGCAGAGATATGTTGTGACGATATTTGCACCACGTTGCTCAGTACAAGGATACAAGAGTAATGTGAAGAGGGCCTTACTATTGTAATAGGCGTAGATAACAAGACCACATAGATACGTCAGCGGTAGGAAAATCCACTGAAATGGTAAGTTTAACATAACAGATCTGAAAGAGAGATATTGAGTGAATTTGACATCATTTTAAGGACGACAAAGAAACCGAGATGACCTGTTTATGGCTGGATTTGTGCCCCATTTGACTGGTGCCGACAAAGGTCACCGAGCCCGTAAGGCTAACTGATAAGCTAGACCTGTTCTAGTTGATATGATACGAACAATTGAAATTTTTTTCAATATTGCTGTTATCCTAGCAACTGCTCACCTGGTTAGACAATGGATGACGACATCAAACGGATAAAATCGAATAAATATTCACAAGGTATCATACAGGAAGACAGTAAGCACCAGTTGTAGATTACAGATTCCAACTGACATGTAGATGTACTGTTCCAAATATTCTTGTTTTGTAAAACATTTACTTAAAGGGACAAAGTTGGCCATTTTTCATGACTTTTGTTTGATACGAGATACTACTTATATTGTTTGACATGTCGAAAGATACTGAATGAATGGATGACCATGCATATATTCGACCCCGGTTTTAGACACGATACATGAAACCATAGTGAAAATGAATTAACGGTCATGAACATTAATTTATTTTCGCGATGGTTCCATTTAATTTGTCTAAAACCGGGGTCGAATATATGCAAGGTCACCAATTCATTTTTCAACATGTCAAACAATATAAGTGGTACAAAATTCATGAGAAATGGCCGACTTTGTACCTTTAATAAGTACAGAAATTATCAATGGTCAAGTGTTGTGGTGATGTGTTTCGAGTATTACGATGTAAATTCCAACTGATCCGAAATATACCGTTGTCGATATTTTGCAAGTATTAAACACCGCAATCTCTATCCTAATTCAAAATTTTTCCCTAGCATATTTTGATAAAGCGCCTTGTTATCGGAATTTTTGACCTCCTGATTATTTAACTAGATAATTTGGGTCCGTAAAATACACTAAGTTATCTTAATATCCTCGCGGGAATTTATTTGGAAACATGAAACTTACACCTTCGCCTGTTTCATATTCTTGGTACTGATAATTCTTTGGATCGAGGCTTGGCCAAGGAAAATGGCGGCGAAGTTCACGCCACCACCGATAGCACAACCAAGGAATGTCACTCTTTCAGTTAAGTCAAACGGAAAGCTATTCGGCAGTACACAAGAAAATAAAAACGTAAAAAATAACGAAGAAATGAAAACGATAGAGAGTAAAATTACACAAGACAGACTGAGACATTAACAGACAGACAGACAGACAGACAGACAGACAGACAGACAGATATATTGTAGACAAATCCAGACAGGAGACAGAGAAAGGGAAACGATACACACGGACACAGGCAGAAATAAACGGAAAGAGAAATTGTGAAATCCGCTGAAATCATTTGCTACAGAGTGGAAATTGGATGCAATACGGAAATGTTATACGGCGAAATAACGAAAGAGCGAAATGGAGACATAAAGCAACTGAAATACCAGAAAAATTAATTGCCGCCTACAATATGCTTGGTACGATGTCAATAACCAACGTCGTCATTTACAATTAGTAGATTGATTTGAATGGTATCTTAAATATCCTTGACAACCATGACCTTCCGCTAAACTTCGCTGTGCTATCTTTTATCTCAATATAGCTGTTTAACAGTTTCAACATTGGCGGCGTGTACGCTGTTACATTGTGGCAACACGTAAACATAAGCTATCATCCCGGCTTTCATGACCACCCCTCACCCCTCCCCGTATGCAACGCAAAAAGGAAAATAAAAGATATATGCAACATCTATTATAAAATAAAGGAAATGAAGGCAACTTCATGCATCGGATCTACCATTGTTAGCGCTAAGACATAGCGAATGACTGGATCATTGTATTTTGGAAGCCGCGTTTACGACAAAGGGGGTCGGGGTAAACAGAGGGGGCGGGTCATTTAGACAAATTGAAAGCTACAAGGGAAATTCCTAAAGATATGAAGAGGAAGAGGGGGCTACTGAAGTTTTGGGGAAATGTAGTGAAACTTTCAGTGCAGTAATAAAATCACATAAAAATTAATATAAAAGAATGAAAACCACTATAGATTAAACAATGATACAATTTCATAGAATGATGGTACAATTTGATATATAGATGTGACCAAAGGTGGAAGGAGAGCTGGGTCATGGAGGAATGCTCTCAGCAGATACCATTAATAGTTCACAGGACCTAGGGCAAAACCGAACTATAATGAACTCACCATTTATTATTACAGAAATGTATGTTTTAATTGACTTTAAGTTCAATAACCATTTTGACAGTTAACCATACCCATCCAAATTAAACAATACTATATCGTTGGATAGCGGTTATAGGGTGAGCTTTTTAATGTATCCATATTTTGTTGAGACACTGAATTTAAGTTTGTTGGTTTCACCTTTTCAACCGTTATGAAGCAACTAATGAAAATTTAGCAGGGTAAACAAGGATTTAAAAGGTCTTTACTGAGCCGTATCAGTAAATTATACAAATACATATATTGATATTTAACTTTTCCAGGGGGGGGGGCTCAGTCAAAATTTCTGTGTTAGAGAGGGTAGTTACTCAAATTTATCATTGTAGCTGATGGGGTTACTGGAAATTTCAGATTTTCGAATGTAATGATCCCGACCTCCAGGCCATAAACAATGACGGCTCACTTAGTTTGTGTGGAATTCATGGCGAGACACCGGTGAATCTATTGTGCTTTGACTTTTGTCATGTCACATGGGTACCAGAATACGGGTTTATGTTTGTCATTCGTCCTAACGGTGTTTCAGAACCAAACTTGGATCCCTTCATCAGCCGCCCTATAATGTTATGTATCCCCCCTCCTTTTGGTTTGATGATAGTCAACTTCCCTTTAAGAGGAGAGGCCAGATTCGTTACAAGAGAGTCAATTATTGTTGATTTTCTCTATATGTGTCTGATCCGGTGTGGGATATCATAATTGGCCTATCATCGACCAAAATTCTGGGCGCTTTGTGTTTTCGTATTGGGCCATACTTCAAGCTTAAACAGTGCTACAGCTCCATCTTCGGAGCGTGTAGGCTCTATCAGATCCGGGAAGAATATGTAAAGCCACGTAACATGGAGACGCTGTGTAAAGATTGCCAGGGGACAATAGGGAGAGTGATTGGCGTGAGTAATTTACATCGAATCGACCGTCTGTTAACAGTGGCAATACAATTTGCTGTTTGTCGGAATTTATTTCTCTTTCTATTTCTCAGTTTCTTAACCTCTTTATGTCTTCATTTCGCCGTTTCATCATATGCCAGATTACATCATAGCTATATGAATCCGTAATAGTGACTGGGCAGTGCCTATAGCGAAAGACGTCCCCCTTTCTGCTAAATCTCTCCTTATCTCCTGTGAAATGAGGAAGTCTAACTAATTGCGAATGTGAAAAAGGAATACGGTGTGTAAACTTGTAAAATATGGCTCAACTGACTAGAAGAGGCTTTCTGCAAGCCTGCCGTCTGCTTTATTGAACTCCCACACGTGGGACATTCCACCAGCTTCGATGGTCCCGAATACGATGATGAGGATTAGATCGATGAGGATGATCATAAAAAGAAACACGTCTGTCCAAATCACTGCCTTCATGCCTCCCTGGAATAAAAAAGTGTCCGACCCTGATGAGTTGAGGCCACTGCTAAAACTTATCAGTCCATACCATTTCTACGTGAAGTGGAAATTTTCACATCAAATACCCACTCTCGGGTACGGTACTTTAAAAATCATCTAGTAAGTTAAACCACTTTGCTACTTTGTACAACTTCTGCGTTATACTACAATGTTGATGTCTTTGTTGGTCGGATTGTAACTCCTTAACTCGTTAAACGAAAAATGGCGACCGACGTAAGGCACTCCTCTTCAGTGACGGCAAATCGAATAATCGATTGTTCTGATCAATATGATACCGAATGAGAAATATATCATGCTGCATCAAGGAACAATGGGAGCAACGGGCAGTCAACGTATTCATTAAATATGATATCGATTATGGGGATAATTGCCGAAACTTTTGAAAATACTTTTGTTCTATCAAACAGGTAAATTTTCTAATTGAAAGAGAACAGTATATTTAGCCTTCACTTGCTAACACCAGAGTTCGCGTTTACGCAAAAATCGTGCGTATTTACGCATTGAAATTGACTCTCTACGCATTTTTTTCATCGTTATGCGTTTTCTATACGCAAAGGATAACACCGAAAGCACTCCCCACGACTGAGCTTAGGCGACAACCAGACGAAATTTGTTGCAACACATTTCTGTCAATCACTCATTTTGTGTGGAAAGTTTTGGATTCTCTGGGCGTTGTCTGAAAAATCGGAATCGTAGTCCACACGTTATCACGTTAGGCACGTTATCATGTCAGCTGTGCCTATGAATTACGTTGCTAATTTTCAGGCGAGCGATAGTTTCTGAAAGTGAGTGATTGACGGAAATGTTGCGACAAATTATATAAATGCCAACCGTGCACGATCATCGCGTCTCGCTGTTCCCAAATTTTGATCAAGAACACATGCAGCATGGCGTCGAAGCAGACAAATCTGTTTTCTTTCAACTTTGCTCTACGAGTCCGTGAAAAAAATGATTCATTGGTAGAGCTCGTCGGAATCCCGATAAATTTTGAACACTGCAGAAGTGTCTGGATGGTAACCGGTCGTTCAGGCACCAAGTTGTTTCGGCCCAAGTCGTTTCAGCCTCTCAATTTCCGGCCCCAAGTCACTTCGGCACCGCAACCCAAGACGTTTCGGCATCTGTGTTTCGATTTTTTTTCAAACTATTTAGTAATTGACTGATCCGTCATATTTGTAAGCGTGACCTTTGCGTTCTGAGCAGTACTTTATGTGCATTTTGTGTGAATTTGCCGTGCTGTTTCGTCACCACTTTCAAACTTTAATTTTGCCGTGTCGGCGGCTATTGATATCGATAAACTTGTGTCACAGATTTGAAAATGATATGAAGTTTTTTCTTACGGTCTCTTCCAATGTTCTCACTAAGATTAAAGCATGTACGTGAATGTTAGTTGACACTATACTTTTTAGTACTTTACTTTGATTTGTAACATTACGTTCCAGCACTACCGGTAGTTCCCACAGATAGCCTACAGCGGTGCCGAAACGTCTTGGGTTGCGGTGCGGTGCGCATGTATACCCTTCACTGTTACGTTTCAACATTGTTCAAGTTGTTCGTTAAACTGTTTTCATTAAAATAATGTTACATCGTACAATCCAAATATGTAGTGTAGGTTTATTCAACGGCACATTGTATTGTAATAATATCAAAATAAGGGCCGGGGTGCAGCTACGTAGTAATACGGCGACAACAGGTGTACGATGTGGAACTTGACCAGGTTTATTGACTGTGGTGCCGTGCGGGAACGGCCTATCTCGGCCGACCCTAGGCCTCCGTGAGAGATGGGGCTCTGTGTAAAACAGAATCTCCAGTGAATACCCCTTAATCACGAAAGCAACCTCAATTTATACATTTACAGTTCTTTGTCGGCTCAATCGTCTTAGAAAGTACAATAAATATAACTTTGAGTTCTACCGACTTTTGAAAAGAAACAATGTACAAGTTATCAGTTTGCCCACATAACAATATTGTTTAAGATCCAAGCCGTGAAAGTATGAAAAGCACCCTACCAGCGTCTTTCTATTGTCCAACTTTGTACACAAGGGAATCTATGAATAATCATGAGAATTCATACTATACGGGTTCCTGAACGGCGGCGCCATTTAATTAGAACAAAGAATTGTGAAATGCATCTTTGCGCCAATTTTGAAAGATATGTGGGACATAATCTCACGCCCGTGCTATTTTTAAGAAGGTAAATTTACAGCAAATGAGAAAATTATAGAAATATGACATATCAAATTGTAAGGAATGTAAGAAAAGTGTTCTTGCAGTTCTATCTGACCACAGTACGCGTAGATTGAGTGAATACATAGATCAGGCGACATAGGAATTAACGTTGCGCTCGAAACTTTATTTCCCAGGTCAGCCTGATGGCCTGCCTGGGGCAACTCTTAACTCCGAGAGCCTGGAGATGTGCTCACTCCAAGGCCCCCAAAGTCTGACTCCTAAATTTACAATACTTGTCGACAAGAAAACTTGCCAACGCTAGTTTCACAATGATTAATACGTAGTATGCATGAGACATGTCACAACGCCATTGTTTTAAATCCAAGCTGTGAAAATATGAAAAGTGATACTTAACAGCTACAGTTCTGATAAAAGTTCGTCTACATTGTCTTTCTATTGTCCAACCTTGCGTGAGACATTTCATGCATAATCATAGGAATTCACGAGACATGCGGGTGCCTGGAATGACGTTGCCATTGAATTAAACAGAAGAGACTTGAAAATGTAAATTTGCTTCCAATTTTGAAGAATTACACCTCCGGTAAATCGTGGGAATTCAAGCCCAAGTGGCGAAATGTTGAAATTTGGCGAATTACTAGAATGAAGATTTACAGTAACCGGTGCAAATTATAGAAACATGACAGTATTTTGCAGTCAGTTTTTTCATCAATCGAGTGCGGAAGCGAAATTACGCACTCAAATCCAGCCATTACGCAATTTTAGCAGACTAATGCGTATGCTGTACGCGAGGAGAAAAAAGTCACCGCGAACACTGAACACACTATTAAATTTTCTTATTCTTAAAACATAATGTCGAAATAAATATTAGCCTCGCTCTGAGACTGCTCTTTGCACAATATGATTATTGTTGACAAATGAATTATAGTGCGGAACAGAATTTGAAATCAACAATGACACGTAACAGTAAACATATACCGTCTCTGTAGAAAAGTTGTGCACAAGGCATTTCGACGCAGTTTTTTAGAACGAGTAAGAGTATATATAAACAGCACAAAAATACAGGACAATACATCAAAATTATATGGAGCTTTTTCAGTGTCTGCGGGTCATCGTACATGAATAGAGGGTTAATGGGGTTTTCTCATAGCCAGGAAAAAAGGAAGTGGGACTTACAACTGCCGTGTAGAACACACAAATACATCCGGTGATAAATACGCTGATACCCAGAGGAATTCCATTCACTGGAGAAATTAAGCAAAGCAAAACAATGTTTAAACTTTTTTGTCATTTCCTCGAGAAGTGGTGTAAGGGTGACTGTGATTTCTTAACGAGATTTTATTTTGGCATTGTGCAGAGTTTTTGGCCAGCAGATACGTTGATCAAAATCAGTCGTTATTCAGTAGACATAAAGAAATAATTCAGAGTCGAAAATGCTTCCATATGTTACCAGACACCACTCTGCACCTACCGTTCCGACGGTCAAACGATAGCACTAAGATTTGCCTTTGAGTCGCACGTGATATGAATGACCTACCTGCTTCGAAGGCCAGAGCCGGACCAATCATCGCAATGGCCATGTAGAACACAGTTTGAAATATAAAAAGCCCAGATATGAGGACCCGTAGGGTGTAGTTGTCGAACCTCCATTCGACGTACTACTAAAAGCAAATAAACCAAGAAATAAAAAAAAAACTGGAGAGTACCTTGATTTACTTTCAGTACTTTCCTCTGTAAATACTTCGTCCAAATGCGAGCTGGTGTTAATGGCATTGTTTGAAAAAAAGAGAAAGTTCAAAGGTCGAAATAGAAGGTGACCTATCTTTGGTTGCTGTCTCTGAGATGCCTCATAGTGTAGTGCTCTATATTTTTAATATTAGCGGCATGGTGACACCGTGACACTTCATAAAAACGGATGATGTATTTTGCACGTTGGAACTTTGAACGAATGCACTCTGTGAAATGATAACATATAATAACATGTGGTCCCAGGCGGCATTCCATCTATTGCATTGACAAAGGACAAAATTTAATATTTATGTCTTTTACGACCTTCGCCGTCATTGCCGAGAGCACGCCTTTGTTTCACCTTAAATAGCGAAACAATGTGGGAGGAAAAGAATGTATCTGATATATGTGCACTGTAAAATATCTGTCATGGTTTGGTACTCGGAAAATTCTTTGTCATGCTCTTCGGCGATCTTAAACTTGAAGACATACATGCGGTGGCATGACCTGTAAACAAAATTTAGCAAAACAAATAAACTAAAGTGTGTAACCTGACCTCATATGCACTTGTAAGTGGCAAGGGTTGGAAGATGGGTACATAGAGATACGCTACCAGCGGATAGACCCAGAGAAAACAGAACATATATGCGGCATATCCCAATCCGTGGATGTAAATCTCGGCCGGTGTCCCAAGCAATGATACGGCCGACATGAACGACACCAGCAGGGACATGGCGACTGGGAGTCCGCTCATGCTTCGATTGGCCGTCAAGTATCTGGAAGAAGAAAAAAAGGCATCATGATTTACTCTTTCTCGCCTTTTGATCTTTGCTTTCCACTTCTGTCCACATGGATGTTTTACATAACCGCTTTATCAGGGAGACTATACATGCTCCTTGCGACAGTGCTCAAACCTACTACATAACAGAAAACAAAACACGTCTTATATCATTAACGACTAGATGCCAACGAGACGTTGTGTTCAATGGACTGACAGTTTTTTTTTCTCTATATATCATAAAGTTAGCTGATTAATACAAGTGAAAACGATCTCGAGAGTTAATGAACAGAATGCCAAATTTGTCAACATTCAGCGACAGCCATCTCGATCTCACCAATGGTTAAGGTGGCGTCATCCTTTGACCTATTGAAACTTAAAGAATCGGTCGTATGCAATGATCGAGATACGATGTCAATTTCTGGCAGATGGCTTCCCATCCATGGCCATGATGAACCATTGATTTTCTCGGAAACCATACCTATCTTCGGCGCCAACTGAATCTGCAGCCCACCTTTAAAGGGAACCATTGTAATCTTTGAGTTATTAGACGACAAATTTACGAGAGTATCCAAAATTTCAGATGCCCGATTGCTGGAAGTATAACTGCGGCCAAGACTACCGTAAAGACCAAACGATTTGTTGTTTTTATTGCCGCTTGTTTTGGTTGCATCTGTTTCATCATGATTCTCAGTTACAAATTTTCACCTATGATCACAGCCTGCAGCCGATAGCAGCTGCACTGTAAAAATAGCGGACGCCAGACGCGTCTTTACGCGTTCAAAATGTAGATGTCGGTGTTCAAATTTGAACGGCTAGTGTTCATATTGTTAACACTAGTGTTCATATTATTAACAATGATGTTCTAAACCTGAACACGTAGTGTTAACAACCATCTCCTTCAAGTGTTCAAAAACTCAGCATGACAGAAATTTTGCAATACTGTAAAACAATTAACAATCGTTAGTGTTTTTACTATACTATGGCTATATTAATATACTACTGCATCGCTGTTAGGCAAACGTACACGGATTTTGATATAACGAATTTCCCTCCAAGTAAAAAATATCTCCGGTCTAATATTACTGAAAGCATTTTTTTTCTAAAAAGGAAAGTATACAAAATAATTTTACACGTTTATTACGGGTTGAAATTTTGAAATTTGGAAAAGAAAATCAGATAACCACCATGAACGTTTTAATTTTAACATCGGCGTGCAAGAGGCGTTCTACTTCTTAACACTTGGTGTTCAAGTTTGGTGCCTCTTCTTATCCCGTCATGCATCAAAACGGAAGTTGCGACATTTTTCTTGTAAACGCACGCTGAAGTCGTGATCGTGCGGAAGCAAGACCAGAAAGGGTAAGTTTTCTCTCCAAAATAGTAAAAGGTGTTGAATTTTGAAGCATCTGTATTATTATCCTTTGAAATAATCTGTGTAGTACTTTGGAATAGCTAAAATACGTGAAGAAACCTTGTTTTCTTTCAGCGGCTTGTATACCATACACTAGCTTTAAATACGCAGCGGTGTTTTGGGCCATGGCGTATCGATCGCAGTCGGGTCAAGGGTCATCACCGCAAAACTGTGGCGATGACCCTTGACTCGAGCACGATCGATATGCCACATTACCGCTGCGTAATCACAGCTAACACATGTCTTTTAGTAATCACAATCGCATATAAAACATTAGTTAAACATCGCAGAGTGTACACTCTATTGTTTCAGCATATGAGAGTTGGCCTTTCTTTTACTTTTCATCAGTTGATGACAAGAAGAAGCCAATATTTTGTAACAGTATCGAAAAGAGGCACTATATGCCAAAGTCACCCCTTTTCCTTAACCTAATAAGGCCACCTTGTCTTTCATTTAAAGTCTTTTGTCGCCATATTACCTATTGTTGCATTATTTTCAGGATGTGAAAAGTTGGATTTACCTGGTAATCGAAGAGTTATTACAGAAGCTGAAGGTATAGAAATTGAAGAAGATGAGTGTAGAGGTAGCTGTCTGGAAACAAGCTTGAAAACCTCAGTTCATCTCTAGATGTAGATTTAAACTTCCGAGGGTCAGTAACTGAAATTTGATAAGTTTCTGTATCTTTGTTCTGAATTTATCTAAGCTTTGGTAAAACGCTATGATCAACTAAATTTACTGGAGAATACGTGTAGTCTCCCTTATCGGATGCAATGGTTGAATGAAGAATTAAAGCAGAAAGCGACTGAAAATTCAGAGTGAAAAATATACACTATGAATTTCTGACTTTTCTGAAATTTTCACTCTGAATTTTTTGTCGCTTTTTCCTGCTTCAATTCTTCATTGCACCCTTGCATCTGATGAAGGAGATGTCACGTCTTTGAAGGCTTATGCTCCAGTAACATTTAGTTGATCATAGCCTGCTACCAAATCTTAGATTATTTTGTATTGTAGATCAACACGTCTTTTGTTCTCGATTTGTTACTGTTTTTTAGCTTTGCTTTCAGCGACGCAGAGCTTATCTAATAGGTGAATGTGAGTCATCGTCCTCAAATTTTCAGACCCCAAGCTTTTTCTTCAAAACGGCCAGTATGATTCCTTTAATATTTGGAGTACAGGTTCCAAGAGATTACCCTAATCATATATGTTCAAGTTATGGTGAAATACGCAAATTTGTATTTTTGAGGCGAATTTGCTATTTTTTGGCAAAACCTTCTTCTCTCTTACTGGTGGTTCGACGTCTTCAATATTTGGTAAACATGTCCCTAAGAATGACTTTGTAAAATTTGAGCTAGTTGTGATGAAATATTCAAATCTTTATTTTTCATGGCAATTGTTTTTCGTTTTTGGTCAAAAAATCTTTACAAATCTTCTTCAAAACTACTTAATGAACAGCTTTGATATTTTTGACATAAGTCTCTGCGGATAGCTTTTTCAGATCGTTCAAATTATGAAGAATTATGCAAATTTATATTTTTGAGACATAAAAGACATTTCAGACATTTTTAAGACATAGGGAATTATCAGAATGTAATATATTCAATCTGCAAGTTTTTTATTTTGGGGTCAATTTTTACCATTTTTGGACAAAACATTTGTATCTTAAAAATTACCCGTCTGGTAGCTTTGATATTTGCACACATGGTTTTTTTGGATGATCTCCATTTGATATGTCCAAATCATGGTGAAATCTTCAATTGTGTATTTTTTGCAGTGTTTTCCTCTGACAAACTTTACAAAGTGGCCATGTTTATTTTCCCATTTTACACTAAATAATTGTATTTTAGTCAACTAATTTTTGTGTATTTTTAGAATAAAATAATTTTACTGAATATCAGTGGTCCGTTATGTTATTTCCAGGCTTGAACACCCCCTGAACGCCAAAAGTTAATGTGTTCAACAAGTGCATATCATGTGTTCAATCCTTTAACACACTTATCGTTGAACGGCGTCCATGCGTTCAAAAAGTGTTACAGCCCTTTGAACGCGTAAATGCGTTCAAATTTTGAACACATTTCATGTGCAACGTGTGTTCAGATATGGAACACCATGTGTTCAATAACACATTTCATGTGCAACGTGTGTTCAGATATGGAACACCATGTGTTCAATATAATGTCTGATGAACACATAGTGTTCAAAATCTGCACACATGTGTTCAAAAAATTGAACGTTGGTTGAACACATAGTGTTAAATTTCTGAACGTCTAGACGCGTTCAAAAAGTGTTACAAAAAGGCGTTTAATTGGTGTTCTATCCTTTAACACTTAACTTTACAGTGTGCAACAGGTCTGGCTCAGAACATACAATTGGGCTCAGCCCCACAAAAAACAACTTTATTTTGTGGGTATGGAATTAGTATGTCAAGGAATCCAAGTTAACCTCGAGGACAAATTTTCGTTTTCTGGTACTTACTCTTCTGTGGACTTTTGCTTCTTCCAGCCATGATAGATCCCCTGAGCGGCAACAAAGAGTAAAATCGCAACAAATATAACGATATCTAGCGGCCACAGTGAGTAGTCGGACGATGACATTGTTGGCAGTGTTCACCATCAGGTCCCTTGACAGATTCTTGTAGGTTTCGTATAGGGAGGTCAAAATGTCGCCCGTCAGTTGTTGCTCGCCTAAACCGACTTAACTTGGTCAACTGAATAACAAATATAAATAAGAGGCAACTGAATGGCCCCTTGCTTGCGTGATAAGGCGACATGGGTACCGACTGATCGAAGGTTAGAAACGATAAATGATATCTTGATGAATAATTTGATAAGATGGAATGTAAAGTGCGCACTGACGTCATTTATGATTTATAAGTCTCCGTTTTCATTGTATTAATGCAGCTACTTACAATACCTTCCTGTCTGCCTATTTTCAGCTTTGAATAAACACTATTTACCTACCTAACCTATATAAGCTTATATATATATATATATATATATATATATATATATATATATATATATA
The DNA here is from genome assembly GCF_041260155.1 of Ptychodera flava. Taxonomy (NCBI): domain Eukaryota; kingdom Metazoa; phylum Hemichordata; class Enteropneusta; family Ptychoderidae; genus Ptychodera; species Ptychodera flava. Next base: position 29,900,732 of record NC_091941.1, on the reverse strand, counting down.
TGTGTGTGTGTGTGTGTGTGTGTGTGTGTGTGTGTGTGTGTGTGTGTGTGTGTGTGTGTGTGTACATGCGTTCTTGAAGACAGAAATAAGGGAACGTCTATAAATGCACAGAGTTTGCTAGTTTTATATTGGAAAAAATACTCATAGTTTTCTCCTAGACTGCCATGTACAGTGAACATTTTCGATGAAATCCAAAATTCAAATGTCTTGTACACACATACACTTTTTACTTCCCACTTTAAGCAAAGTACATTCACATAAACTGTCAAACATATGTAATGATATAGCTTGTTTTGTGGGGAAATTGTTAGGGGTTTGCCGAATAGACTCCCACATAATATGATCTGATATTTTTGGACGAAGCACTATATCTGCCACATCTTGTCTGGTAATAGTTGCGCAAAATATGGTGTCCCTCCCCGTAGGCATGCTTGAATTCCATGAACCTTCAAAAATCCTTGCACGAAAAATTGCGACCCACCCAAAAACCACCGGCCTTCCCCATGTAATTTTTTTCGGTCCTTTAGGCTGTTAACTGTCATTGTGACGCCCTCTCTTGTAAACATCTTATCTCGGAGCATCCCTCCGATGTGTGAAGATTGGTTCAAGATCGTGCGGGGAGATAGCGTCACACATTTAGTTTAATAGTAATTGGTAAAAACGTATATGAGGACAATCGAAAACGGGATCTTCCATGGTGTGATCTTGTTCAAGGCATTTAAAAACGAAGAGAGTATAATTCGTAGAGCTGTCTTCTTAGTTTAAATACTGATTTCTTGTTAATTAAATATGAGAAATTCAGGTCATCTGACCAATTACACAGGTAATGAGTTATTGCATCAGTTAAAGCATACAATAGTCGTAAAAATGCATTGTTCTATTGCGAGTTAAAGTTGGATATCTTTTGCCAAAGTTGATAGATACAAACTCTGCTTTTTCTCACTTGTAATATCACACCTTTCATGACGATGCTGTGTCAAGCCACAGGAGAAGTTGTTAGAGAAATGGCAAATGGGGATGTAGTGAGTAGGTGGATATTTACATTCAATGGCAGAGTCATCATACATTTCAATGTCGGAGAAAAATGATAAACCGTGTGGCCAATGAATGTTAGGTATTACCAATCAGAAATTGGGGCGTGTAAGAAGTTGTTCAAAAATTATATCTTGCTCTCGAGCTAATTATTTTTATTAATTTTGCTATTCTTTCATAGAAGCCAGCAAATTTCATATTATCACAGAAACAACACAAAAGTGCCATGCCACACAATCGCCTTCCCTACAGGGATTTCTCCATATGTGCAAACCCTAGGGAAAGAGTGAATTCTAAACTCAAAAGTGGGAGGTTTGCGTAGTCTCGTTTAGGATTTGTTCTTCTATTTCCTTGTGGTGGATTATAATGTCTCCATTCGTGGCATCTATCCGTATGTTATTAAGATGCCTGTTGTTCATGCATGTGTCCGTATTTTCAACACCAGCGATGTCCGTGCCGCCATCGTCATCGTCACAGGCAAATTTTTCAGACACGCTCAGGTACCCTTTATCGTGGCGCTTTTCATTGTCGTCTGCATCGTCGCTATCCTTCCTTTCGTCGTCCTTGCTATCGGTCACGTATTTTGACTTCCAATCTTTCGGCCTGTAAAGAATTCGTTTGAAAGGACATAGAGTTTACTGAAGATGATGGCAGACTGAATCTGCAGCTGCTCATACTAGACCACTCCTGCCGGATACATGGTACACTATTGTTATTAAGGTAGTATGCGCCTCGAAACGGAAAACAAAGTTTTTCTCACACTTTCCTGATGGAGACTTTACTACTCTCTTACCAAATCAAGAATAACAATAGGAGGTCATCCTGCAAATTTTAGTACTAGGGAAAAAATTACCCAACGTTTATCGATATTTGAAATTCAAAATGGCAGTCGTCCTTGTGTTAACCCTAAACAAAATAGCGGTCGTCCCTGTGTTAACCCTAAAGGGGAACATTAACATTTTCTATTTTCACAAAACTTATACTGCGAAAGATTTACGGTCTCCGAGAGCAGAACAGTATTTGAAAAGAAATGAGGACAGAATATCTGCCCCCGAGGCGTGTCGTTGTTTACACATACAAAGACGCTTTAAATTACTTGTTGGTGAATTACTTCTCACATTTTGTTTGGCGCGAATGCCTCGAGCTTAGGAGGAGCAAATCATGCTTTTATTATATACACCTCTATTACCTCAGACATCCTGCGAGAAGAGCTGCATCGACCTCTTTTGATTTTTCCCGCTCTGACTTAGAAACACATCGATGGATTTCACTGAACAAGACAGCCACTACCACAGTAACAACACAGCTGAAAGTCCCGTACCAGAGAAACGACATCTGTCGGTAAGAAAGGTTAAATAAATGTTATTCGCTAGTTAATGATGGTGATCTGAAAAGTAGCAACACCTATGAACATTTAAATCGTTGACACATAGACGAGTATTATGGTTATCTGAGGCAATTAACCGGAAACATCACTCAACAAAGAAAACCGTTGATGGTATAAAATGATACCTCGGTGATGAACAACCAGGACTTGAATGAAGAATACAGAAAAACATCAACGAAGACCTTTCTGAACTCCCACATATACAAGACTTTACTGACTACGAGTCACAGATCTTAAAAATTTAGAAACAACTGTCAAGTAATACATGTAATTATCGATTAATATCAGCAATACCGTTTATTGAAAATCGGTGGTCTAGGTTATATCACAGACAAATAGAGAAACAGACTAGCAACGGGCTGAACGGGTATTGTACAAGGCGTGAAGCGGTTACGTAACCCATCCATGTTCGCCTCGCCTCAGGTAGCTCTCGCCTCTCTTTTCCGAAGAGTGCCGACCATACATCCTTCGGTAATTTTCGGATTTCGCCAATTGTTAAGCGAAAGAATGTTCGGCAAAGTTTGTGTTGTTGTTGTCGTGTGGTGCTGAGCGGAATTGGCGTGCTGGCGAAAACGGGAGTATTTTGAGCTTCAGGAAAGTGAGTTTTACCATTTTTAAAAATTCCTCACATATTTTTTTTGAATATATAATGAGTGTGTTTGAACCAAATTTGAGAGTCTTTTATCGATACTGTCTGGTTTTACTAAATGGTTTACGGTCAGTCATATCGTCTTTTACACGTTCGTCAAGGAAGGACATGTTTATGAAACTGCTGGCGTGTTATGTTTTGATTGGCGTGAAGCAGTGTTTCTGCCCTGAGAGCTCACAAAGTAACAATGGTTGCTACGCGACTGGCAGCACGATGCCATCTCGTCGTATTTTTCGCATAATCTCGTGCAATTATCAACCACAAACAAAGTCTCCAAATAGTTTAACACCTTTGAAGCTCATTTTAATATGAAAGGCCATAGTCTACCGAGACGACCATGGAACAAAAGGCATGCCGCGTTGCTAGTCTGTTTTTCTATTTGTCTGTGGTTATATTTAGAATCAGCTTCTGTTACGAGGGTTTCTGCAACAGACTAAAACATTAAATCGGGATTGTGTTCCGATTCCGTATGTACCGCCATTGTCGGCAAGTACAGATGCGCTGAGATAATTTTCACGGTACTGACATTCCCCGAATGCCGAGACCAAATTTTGGTAGAAGCTAAATCTGCTTACCGAATATATCGCAAGTACTTCGTCAAGTCTATCACTGTATAGCACTGCACCCACCGCTACCCAGCAGCCCATTGCAAATCCTATGAGGGCGCCCAACACTGCAGCTCTGTTGGAGTTTATGGGGAAATTGCTATGTGAATCATGGCTCGTCAAATAATGAAGTGTTATTATTTGATCAAGAAGTCACAGGAAAGCATCTACTTAAACTCTTTGATGCTGTGTGTGAATTTCAGTCAATGTTACATTTGACAGCTCAGTCGGAAAGTACAGTATAGTATGGAATGAATCAACACTATGGTTTGCGGCACATGACCTGTACACAAATACTCAAAGTATGTATTGGCAATACAAGTAACACTTTCACGGTGGTCGTCTCGAAACTTTTGCTCCTTCTTTTTGTTTAACAAGGAAATTTGTGTTGATGTCTTCAACATGATAAGTTTACTTATTGAACAAATTTATGTTGATGTCTTCAACACGAACGAGTGACAACCCGGGTTCATCTCGCAAATTTTTGGATAAGGCAAATAAATTGCATAAAATTAACGGGTACATGAAATACCACGATTCCTTGTGCTGCCTTTGGAACAGAGAATTGCATGGTATTGATAGTCCAAGGTATAGGATTCGTTGCTATTGTTTCTGATAGTTTTGTGATCGGATATAGAGCATTATAACATAGGTACAAACAATGAACAACGTAAGAACACTGCAATTCGCGTGAAGCTATGGTAACGGGGACGCTGTTAATCGAATGAGGACGCCAACATATTTTTAAAAACTCTCTCCGACGAGATTTCTATGTACTTACAATCCCGTTGTTCTTTTCCAGAAGAACCCTAAGAGAAAGGTTCCAAGGATAGGACCTCCGGATGTTCCAAAAATGGTATTTCCCATCGTTATCAAAGATTCCATGTACGAGGCCAGGTACGACAGAGCAATCGCCAACATACCGTAAGCGACAGCTACAATCAAATATTTTGAAGGGAAAGTCAGAAATTTGAGAAGACTAATAGGAAAACAAGGATGGGGAAAGCGACATCAAACGTACGTTTGTGTTCACTTTTTCATTACATGGAAAGCATACTTTAATTACCAAAATTGATAGGTATGTGCATTGATGTTGGTTATAATGATGTTGAATTAGTATTAACAAAAATAAAATGATCGTAACTTCATAACCATCGAGTGTCTTGTTTCGGACCAGAATTTACAGTTCTGCTGGTCCGACAGACTAATTAATGTACGTGAAGGAACAAAACTCTATGCGGGATTGTTGTACTCGTATAAGCCGGGTGAGTAGTAATTGCACCGAGATGTATATCACCAATACATAATTGATATACCCACACTGGTCATTGAGATCACAGGGGCTGTTTACATGTTCGTCCCCCGGGTAGGGATGGGGATAGAGGTGTCTTGGGCTCAGCACAGGTTCCTTCTTTCTATTGAATATTTCATTTTAATACGTTTGACTATGATAGGTATTGCTAATAAAGATTTATACGGCCAGCTTTGGCTGGTTCGGCAAAGATTTCTTCTTTTTTTTTCCTTCACTGTGTCATGTATTTGTCCTTTGACAATCTTACGCGAAGTTTTGTGACTGTGTTGCGTCTATCGATGCGACTGATTGCCCAAATGCAACAAAGCAAGCAAGGGAAAGTTGAAATAAAATGATAACAAGAAGAAACCTATGCTGACCAAGATACTTCTACCCCAACTCCCATTCAGGGAGATGGATATGTAATCAACCCTGATGTTGAGACTAGTGTCTGCGGTGTAAAATTACATTCACATTACGACACTGACCACGCGCGTAAGTGCAATTTGGGAAAACCTGTGCTTTACTCAATCACGGCCAACAGTCTGAAGCTATAAAGCTTCACTGGTTGAAATCCAACAAAATGTGCTTGAAAAAGTCTATCTTTCTCTGGCAGCTCGACTTGTTACCATGAAGAAGAAAAGTGATCACATAACTCCCATTCTTTGTGACCTCCATTGGCTGCCTGTTCAACAACGTATCCAATTCAAAATTCTTTGTATTACTTTCAAAGTTCTCTGTAGCCATGTACCATCTTATCTTGATGACCTCTTGATTACACGTTGTACCAGTCACACCTTACGTTCACACTCTAATGGGGAAATTAACTTACATCAACCAGTTATATTAGTCACACAGCTTACTATGAAGATAGAGCGTTTTCAATTTGTGCGCCTCGTTTGTGGAATTCTTGACCATCATACCTTCATGCACTTTAGTCATTTCATAGTTTTAAAGTAGGGTCAACACGTACCTTTTTAAGTCATTTTACACCTGAGTTTATATTTTGATCTATTTGTAACCATTCCGTGATTTTTAAAAGTCGTTACGTTTGTTGAACATTTGAACATTTTATTATTGAATAAAATGAACCAATGACTAATGTAAAGCGCATTGAGATATTTAAATATGTAATGCGCTATATAAGAAATAAAGATTAAAATTATGATTATTATTACTGCAGCAAATTATCCCCTTGTGAACGCCACTCAGCAAGTTTCACTATAGTCACAAACTAATGTTAAATATTAATGGTTTTTATATAAGAAGAACAGGCTTACTCATTAGTTTTCCAGCTATGGTGTCGACTCTGTCATTAACGTAGACTGGTTTCTTGGTGCGCTTTGAGCGCCATCGTCTCCATGGTTTCACGAAGTCTTCCAAAGTAACGGCGATGAGGGCGTTCAAGCTAGACGACACAGTGCTGAATTGAAAAGAAGGCAATGAAATATGCCGACAATAGGGAAAGTTCGAGCAAGATCACGATAAACTCAAATGCTCCTTTTGTAAAGCTTCAAGATACAAGGATCATAATACAAATCACTTCTATCTGTTACTCACATGTAAGTTCCATGCATATGCAATCTTTAGACAGAAGTGAAAGGATTCTGAGCTCTGCACGCTCATAATGTTTGGGATGTACATTCTATTTGAAGGGGGTGTTAAAATTTAATAAATAATATTTGTTTTATTGGTGACATTTTGAAACCAACGCAGAGCCTTTGTTTAACAGCGTAGATTTGTCAGCATTTATAATATGCAGCTTTTCTGATATACAAAGATTGCATCGCTTGCTTATGTTAGAGTAACTCTATGCTTTGTCAATAACTCACCACGAGACGTGGTCAAAGACGTCTTTGACGTCTCGTGGTCAGTTATTGACAAAGCATCGAGTTACCCTAATATAAGCAAGCGATGCATTTTAAAGGTCAAAAACTGATCTTCTTGGACACTAGTTGTGTTTGTAATAAGGGAATTTCCAAAAGAAGGCCTTTCGTGCACTTACAATAACCATAGGCCAAACACGACAGAGAGAAATCCGAATGCTATTTTTTTTGTAATGTGTTGTACTAACCTTAATGTTCCGGCAAAAATGCAAGACATAAACAGCCCCATGAACCCTCTGATGTGACCAAACTGATCGCTGACAAAATAAATCAATATCTGTAAGGTAAAACGTTTCCTATCATTATATCCCATTTTGGCCTAGCAAGTATCATCTCGTTTGATTTTGAAAGTCATACACTATTATGTTGTCTCTGTTGTCCTGTTTTTTGGAATTCTTTTCATATATTTTTCATTTACACTGATCCTCCCTGTAAATCGATTGTTATTACTAAAAGATATAATTACTATGAAAATAATTAAAAAAATTTATAAACAAATACTATACTTTCCTCTTTATGCAGATAACAACCTTCAGGTACTCAGTGAGTAGTGTCGACGGATATGCAAGTCGACAATCCCAATTTTTCCGAACAATTACCTCTCTCTCTCTCTCTCTCTCTCTCTCTCTCTCTCTCTCTCTCTCTCTCTCTCTCCAAAAAGTCCCAGTTGATTGTTTGTTGATTGTCTCTATATCCAATGACAACAGTCAAGAGTCACTTAGAATCGATTTTTCCCTGCCCCCTCCTGCGACATTTTATTACGAGTATCTGACTATTCTGATTCTCTTTAGAGACACATACTCCATTTTGTAGTCAGTGAAACTATTCTTTCGAAATGTTGATTACATTGAGTAGCTTGTCGTACTAATGAAGTTGAAATCTTACCTGATCAGACGATTCGTAATTGGGTTCATAACGAGGCTCTACTCCACCGTGGTCATTCAATGGAAAGGTCAGGACTACAGAGGGACCAAAATATGGCTTTCTAGTCACGTGATGTTTCAGTAATGGACCATATAATGATTGATAGATTGTTTCATGTATAAAGTTATTCACACTTTTGTGGATACGTTTGATACGTTTATTATTCAGGGACACCATGAATCCTTACCATGCATGTTTGATTCATCGCATGAACTTCGCAAACTGCCAGTATAGGTCATTTAGTCTTTGTAATATTGTGCATTGCAGAGGATTCATGGTTGCCGAAATCAATTTTATAGAACTTCATTTTCATTGATTTTTTGCTAATGGCCGGAATATACTACATGTGCAAAAGATGTTGATAACTATTACCAACCTGGCGGCAGCGTAGCATTGACGGCTGCTTCAGCTCGAGTCAAGAAATCTAGAGAGGTTCAAAGCGAAACCAATACTACGATGATCACATGTATTTAAAATGCGGTATAAAACTCGAGGCAGCGCTTTGTTTCAAGCCTTAGAGTTCGTAGCAGTTTGATTTTCATTTGCGTTAAAAACGTAATCTTCTCTATACCGTCACACTTTGTGAAGATGTGCTTCGTAGAATTGACCACACCTATTGAACAGAGTTTTGCATTACAAAACATGCACTGAGATATATGTTGTGACGATAATTGCCCCGTCTTGTTCAGTACAAGGATACAAGCGTAACGTGAAACAAAGGCCTTACTATTGTAATAGGCGTAGATAACAAGACCACATAGAGCTGTCATCGGTAGGAAAATCCACTGAAATGGTAAGTTTAACATAACAGATCTGAAAGAGAGATAATGAGTGAATATGACATTTTAGGGGCGACACAGAAACCGATATGTCTGGATTTGTGCCTCGCTTGAATGGCACCAACAAAGTTCATGGAGCCCGTAAGTCTAACTGACAAGCTATACCTGTCCTGGTTGAGATAACACGAACAATTGAATTTTTTATCAATCTTTCTGTTATCCTAGCAACTACGTACGCCCCTGTTTAGACAATGAATGACAAAATCAAACGCATAAAAAAGAATAAATATGTACTGGGTATCATACAAGAAGATACCAAGCAGCAGTTGCAGATTACAGCTTCCAACTGAAATGGACATGTGCTGTTCAAATGATTCTTGTTTTTGCAAAACATTTACTTAATAAATACAGAGATGATCAATGATCAAGTGTTGTGGTGATGTGTTTCGAGTATTACGATGTATATTACAAATGATCCGAAATTTACCGTTGCCAATCATTGACAAATATGAAACACCGCAATCTCTATCCTAATTTAAGATTTACCCTTGTCCAGTCTGATCATTACAAGTAAAAGTACAGACCTAGGATATTTTGATAAAAGCGCCTTGTTATCGGAAGTTTGACCTCTTGATAATTTGGCCAGATAAGTTTTGGCCGTAAATTGCACTATGTTATCAAAATATTCTTTCGGGAATTTATTTGAAAACATGAAACTTACATCTTCGCCTGTTTCATATTCTTGGTACTGATAATTCTTTGGACCGAGGCTTGGCCAAGGAAAATGGCGGCGAAGTTCACACCACCACCGATAGTACAACCAAGAAATGTCACTCTTTCAGTCAAGTCAAACGGAAAGCTATTCGGCAGTACACGACAAAATAAAAACGTTAAAAATAAGACGGAAAACAGAAGCAGGGAAACGAAGAAACGAAGACGATAGGGAGTAAAATACACAAAGACAGACTGAGATATTAACAGACAGACAGCAACAAAGACAGACAGAAAGACAGACAGAAGGCAGACAGACTGGGACATGAACAGAGACAGAGAAACAGACATCTGAGATATAAACAGACAGACAGACAGCGAGGGAAACAGAGAGACTGAGATATAAACAGACCGACAGAGAAAGAAAAACATAGACTGAGATATTAACGGACACACAGACAGAAACAAAGACAGACTGAGATATAGAAAGAGAGACTGAGAAACAGACAGACTGAAATATAAACAGACAGAAACAAAGACAGACTGAGATATTATTGCCAAACTGAGAGAGGAGACAGAGAAAGCGAAATGGTACGGAGGACACAGGCAGAAATAAACAGAAAGACAGATTGTGAAATCTACGATGGCCGAGAAAGTTCTTCCAATGCAAAATGCAAAATGCAAAATTCAAAATGCAAAATGCAAAATGCAAAATTCAAAATGCAAAATTCAAAATGCAAAATGCAAAATGCAAAATGCAAAATTCAAAATGCAAAATGCAAAATTCAATACTTGAAAACGAGGCTTGACAGGCGCCATCTTGGTCGAATATTTATGATGGCTAGATTTTCATAACAATTTTGAGTTCTTCATCAAAGATTGCTTTCTGAATTTGTTTGTGATCTTAGCCGTGACTCGTGAAAGGTATTAATCTGGCGACCACATAATTAATCCATGGCATTTTTATGCCAACCATATTTCAATGTGGAAATCACAGAAAGACCCGATAAATTATTTTGTAACGGATTTCAGACCTAAGGAAATGACGTTTTTAAGCAATTTTACATAAATCGGTGCAAAGTTGTGAATGAATTCGAAAATTAAACTGCTTTAGGTGCGCGATACGGCCAGGCATTTTTCTAGTTTTAAAAGAGAAAAACATTTGTGAGGAATCGGCTTTAAATTGATGTTTACTAGTGTTGACTACCAATATTGCGCATGAAGTAGTTGCTCTTGTGCGACGTGTTCTGTCTTATGCGAGCAACAAAATCGAATATTGCTATTTGATACACAGCCCCTTATTTCGGATACGCGATTTTCGATATTGGTTTTGACCCGACCATGTTTATATTTTTAGCGATGATCCCGTCTCACTCAGACTATAATACATTTTAGATAAAACATCCGCCCGCGCCTATACTGTTGACGGTTTCTTTAATAGCTGACGCCTAAAAAAGGCACTTCTTCCTGCCGTGGTGATACTTCTGAAAGTGTGGCACAAGAACAGCTATGATCTGGAACAGCTGTCAGTCGATTATAGTTACATAAAGGCACTTCTTGATCCCGGGAAAAGTGAAAAAGAAAGAAGAAAAGACATTAAGCCTTGGAGAACTGCAAATCAATTACGTGTTTATCAACCCCAATCAATTAATTATTTTATTCTGAATAAGGAAGGCATCTAGCCGAAAAGTAGGTACCCTGAAACATTGTCCATTCTGTCACACGCAACTCCATAGCAGCTCTATCGGGACGGGATGGGGCATGGTGACCATGTATCGTCTCTATTTCGGAAACAAAGCAGAGTAACTCGTTTGTAATTAAATACGCCTGACTGAAAAGTTTATTTAATGTACAGCTTATTATTTTTAGCATAACCGTCCGATTTGTGACGTAAGCATTAGAAATGAAAAATTGACGAATGAAACTCCCCGTGAATCTACACCAAATGTCGATATTCGATTTAGTCCAAGCATATTGTAAAGCGATGGTCTTTGTATCTTCTCACTTATTTCATGCGAACAATGCATAGGTGCTGGATTTCAAACCAATATGCGTTTAGTTCTCCAATATCATCATCAAATATAAGCTGGCAGCGTAATGCACGGCGTTACATGTAAAATGCGATGTTTATATGCCAACTCTAAAACGACAATCACAGAAAGAAATATGACGATATTATTGCTTCTTCGATTTCGACATTAAAATTCGGTTGGCCTGAAATCGAAATGAAATTGGCTTCTCAACACAGCTGCCATGTGTACTATCAGCAATATTATTGTTGGGCATAAATTCTAGTCCTCACTTTAATTAATTTTTTCAGCATAGCAATGGCCATTAGTCATAAACAGGCTATGTTGAAATTCTTAATGCTGGGCATGATGTTCATACTGTAGGGTCAGAATGGGAATGTTGTGTTGATACTCAGAACACAAGGACTGAAACAGTTGGCGTTACTGTGCCTTTAATTCAATAGTATTACCTATCAGCCTAAGAAATGTATATAAATTATGTAAAGCCTCGTTTCCAAGTATTGAATTTTGCATTTTGCATTTTGCATTTTGCATTTCGCATTTTGCATTTTGCATTTTGCATTTTGCATTTTGAATTTTGCATTTTGCATTTTGCATTTTGAATTTTGCATTTTGCATTTTGCATTTTGAATTTTGCATTTTGCATTTTGCATTTTGCATTTTGAATTTTGCATTTTGCATTTTGCATTTTGCATTTTGAATTTTGCATTTTGCATTTTGCATTTTGAATTTTGCATTTTGCATTTTGCATTTTGAATTTTGCATTTTGCATTTTGAATTTTGCATTTTGCATTTTGAATTTTGCATTTTGCATTTTGCAGTGCAAAATTCAAAAGTCATTACATGTACTTTGAAACGATGACTTATACACTTAATACATACCTTAGGCTTATATGTAATACAATTGAATTAAAGGCCCAGTAACTCCGACTGCTTTTAGTAGTTTTCTTCTGTGTATAAACAAAACATTCACATTCTGACCCTATAGTATGAACACATGTCCAGCATTAAGTGTATTGTGCATAGGCGCTTTGTGCTGTAATAGGGTATAAACATAGTCTATTTTAACTTTTGTGGCCTATACTGAGACCAAAAACACAAGAAATACGATATTCGACTAGGCATGGCGTGTAAACATCCTCTTCATTACATTTTATAAACAAATAAAAAAGATATTGAGCTGAACTATTTCGTATTATTTGGTTTTTGGAAAAGAGATGCAAATTGAATGTGCTGTTAAGTTTATTTTCGAACTCTAGGCATTATTATTTTTCATGAATTTTGCTGCATTCATCATTAGAGTTTACGTTCAATTGTTGACCACTCACGATTTAGCAGAAATTAGAAGAATGCAGGCAGTGTAAATTACTTGCTATATAACATTACTTGTTTAAAGCTCCCTAAGCAGAATCTTTTGGCTGTTTTTTTCAGAAATTTTGTTTTGTGGTTTCCACTTCACTTTCTGCATTGAATCCCTAAACTGCCATTTAATGCCAAGTATTTAGCATATCAACATAACCTATATGAGTATAATCTCCATTGTTATTGTTGAAAAATTGTATTCAAGTCCGGATTAGAATTCATTTGTAAACAATAAACAATGATCACTACACACAATCCGTGGCATTATTAGGCCAACCGAATTTGAATGTCGAAATCGAAGAAGGAATTCTGAAATATCGTCATATTTATTTCTGTGATTGTCGTTTGTAGAGTTGGCTTTTCCAACATCGGATTTTACATGTAACGCCGTGCATTACGCGGCCAGCTTATATATGATGATGATATTAGAGAACGAAACGCGTATTAGCTCGAAATCCAGCACATGTGCAATGTTCGCACGAAACAAGTGAGAAGATGAAAGACCATCGCTTTGCAATATGCTAGGAATAAATCGAATATCGAAATTTGGTGTAGAACAGGAAGTTAATTCGTTTGTCAATGTTTCATTTGTAAAGGAGGAGCCTCCTTTTAAAAGGGCGCGAAGCCGTGGTTGCGTTCACTGTGTAAGTGGACACCAAATAGGCAACACGCAGGCACACGCTACAGAAACTGGCCACTTTTTACTTTTTTTCCGGCCGCAACAGGGCAGAAAACTGCCAAGCAGTCAGTGCGAAGCTGCTGCCGTGCCGATCGAACTCTTTGGTTATATTCAAATTCTAACGCGACTGGAAGATGATTTTTATGAAATTCGAGCCTTGGTGTTGGGAATCAATGACCATTGGCGATTTGAACGGACTGTCAATCAAATGCTAATCTTGTATAAACTCTGTTTGCAGGATTTGTTGAGATCAGTTTGTGTAATTAATAGTATAGAAATAAAACATCATACTGGCCAAGTGTTTGACTGGGAGGAGAACTCCACTAATGCGAGAACCTCGGATTGAAAATTGCGGCCTTAATGTTGACCTTGACCTGGCGTCGCAAGTCGGACGGCTATGCCAAACATAATAAGTTTCAATTTAAATGAAAGTTTCAGTCAGGCATATTTAATTACAAACGAGTTACTCTGCTTTGTTTCCGAAAAAGACGGCACATGGTCACCATGCTCTCCCCCCCCCCCCCCATCCCAATAGAGCTGTTATTTGCGTTTGCCAGAGTGGAAAAAGTTTCAGGGTACCTACTTTTCGGCTAGATGCGTTCCTTATTCAGCATAAAATAATTGATGGGGGTTATAAACACGTAATTAATTTGCAGTTCTCTACAGCTCGGTATCTTTTCTTACTTTCTTTTTTCACTTTTCCCGGGATCAACTTGAAGAAGTGCCTTTATATAACTATCATCGACTGACAGCCGTTCTAGATCCATAGCTGTCCTTGTGCCAGACTTTCAGATCAGCCTCAGGCTGAGTTAACAGCGGCTCAGCATAGACACTAACTTGGCAGTTTTATCAGAAAGTATCACAATGGCAGGAAGGAGCGCACTTTTACATGTAGACACCAGCTATTGAGGAAACTGTTGACAGTATAGGCGCTGATGGATGTTTTGTCTAAAATGTATCAGTCTCAGTGAGTCGGGATTATCACTAAAAATGTAACATTGTCGGGTCCAAACTAATATCGAAAATCGCATATCCGAAATAAGGTGCAGTGTATCAAATTGCAATATTCGATTTTGTTGCACGCATAAGACAGAACACGTCGCACAAGAGCAACTACTTCATGCGCAATATTGCTAGTCAACACTCGTAAATATCAATTTAAAGCCCATTCCACACAAATGTTTTCTCTTTCCAAACTAGAAAAATGCCTGGCCGCAAAATGTATCGCGCACCTCGCGCAATTTAAATTTGCGAATTCGTTCACAAAATCGCAGCGGTTTATGTAAAATTAGCTTGTAAACGTCATTTCCTTGGGTCTGAAATCTGTAAAAAATTGCAATTAAGACATAATTTATCATGTCTTTTTCTGATTTCCTCATCGAAATATGGTTGGCCTAATAATGCCACGGATTACACACATACAAGCTGTATTGACAAAAAGGATACTCGAAATTTCAGCATGATAAAGGATTGGGGTCAGACACGGTAGTTAATATACAGAAGCAGAGTACTAAAAAAAGTGCCACAAGTTACAGCTTATGTCCCTTTAATAACAAGCTCTATGAAACCTTGGTTCCCTGAATATAAGGTTTACATATACAATATTAGGTCAACATGGTCAAATGTAAAAATACCACTATTTTTCTGTTATGCTTATGATGGCTTGTCGTATCCCTATCACTTGTATTCCGAAAAGACCGTAATATTGACTAAAAGGAAGTATTTTACCCTGTATAGGCAACATATAAAAACTGTCCGTTTGTTGTCATATCATCAGAAAATCAACCATGCCGCTGTAATTATGTGGTCGCCAGATTTATACTTTTCACGGCCAAGATCACAAACAAATGCTTTAGATCGAAACTATAAAATGAGAAAGCAATCTTTGATGGAGAACTCAAAATAGTTAATAAAATCTAGCCATCGTAAATATCCGACCTAGATGGCGTCTGTCAAGCCTCGTTTCTAAATATTGAATTTTGCATTTTGCATTTTGCATTTTGCATTTTGCATTTTGCATTTTGCATTTTGAATTTTGCATTTTGCATTTTGAATTTTGCATTTTGCATTTTGCATTTTGAATTTTGCATTTTGCATTTTGAATTTTGCATTTTGCATTTTGCATTGGAAGAACTCTCTCGGCCATCGTACAAAATAGTTGTGAAAATCTAGCTATCATAAATATTCGACCAAGATGGCGCCTGTCAAGCCTCCGAGTCGTCAAATATTGAATTTTGAATTTTGCATTTTGCATTTTGCATTTTGAATTTTGCATTTTGCATTTTGCATTTTGAATTTTGCATTTTGCATTTTGAATTTTGAATTTTGAATTTTGCATTTTGAATTTTGCATTTGAATTTGCATGGAAGAACTCTCTCGGCCATCGTAGAAATCCGCTGAAATCAGTTGCTACAGCGTGGAAATCGAACGCAACACGGAAGGCTAATGCTATTCGGCGAATGCCACCTAAATTATGCTTGATATGCTTGTCATTCGTCCTAATGGTGTTTCAGGACCGAAGTGGGTCCCTTCATCAGTAGCCCTATACTGTTGTGTATGCCCTCCTTTTAGTTTGATGATAGCCATCTTCCCTCTAAGGCTACGTTCACAAAAAGTGGCTCGAGGAATTCAGGGGGATTCAAAAATTCTGGGGGTAGTCGAGGGGGACTAGAAAGTTTTGCTCTGCCTAAAGGGGCACCTGAAAATGTTTTGCTCCCAACATTTTGATATCGTCCAATGGTTCTAATGTTAGTAATAATCAAAACAAAATCTACAACGATTTTGTCGCATTTTGTGACTGAATTTAATCGAAAAAGTCGAAAAATGTATGAATGTCATTAAATATTCGTAAACAACAAGTTGGCCTTGTAATGGGACAGGAGCTGCAACTGTTGATAATTTATTTTCAATATTTCGTTGCAATGTATCAAATAAAGTTTCTTTGTGTCTCTCTACAGCATGCTGAAATACACAATATTCAGTTTGTCAACAAAGCACGTCTGTCTAAATAATGTTGATAATTGAATTAGAGTTCAGAAGGAAAGTTATTTGTCAATGATACAAAGGCATGGTACACATAGGCTGTCTTGGCAAGCTGAATACTGGAAAATTCAACATGCTGTAGGGAGTAGAAAAGGAACGCAGCTGTATAAACTGAACAATTATATATTGTAAAAATACAAAGTTAATACAGCTACTGCCCTGCTACTGCCTACGGGCAGTGACACTGTCACTATATACCCACAGCGACAGTGATAGCTCTGATATCTGATGTAGTTTAAGAAGAGTTTGGGTCATAGGACACTCAATTGACAGTAAAACATACATGTACTTGTACACAAGATCAGGCCAGAGAGCAACACATAGAAGACTAGGAGACTTAACAATTACCATGGATTTTTGAATTCTGGCATATGAGAATAATCAAATATTAGAGAAAAAAGGTAGGGTCACCATGCTTGATTTTATACAAATCTACGATTAAAAGTCACATTTTTTCTCAAATCACTAAAAATCAATATATAAAACCATTCATTTCAAGTTCATGCAGTCTCGCTCCAGGGTCTATGATGTAGCCAATGAAATTTTCACATTTCACCGTACAATGACACAAAAGTAAACGTTTGAACAGTAACGACTCTAATTTAAATGAAACCAGATGTGAATTGAATGTGCTCACGTGTTTTACAACAGGGTTCATTAATAGAACTACGCTTCACAAAACAATCAGATATCGGTTATATCATTATATGTAGCAGGTTTCATCAACTTTCACACAGTACTCTCAGAGTTAAATCACTAATTACAAACTTTATTTAATATGCAAATGAGCTGTTTATTAACTTGACACTGCTCAATGCTTCATGGGACAATTAGATATCTATCAGATCAACATATGTAGCATGTTTCATCAAATTTAATGCTGTAATTTCGGAGTAATATCACTAATTACAAAGTCCATTAAATATGCAAATGAACCCTTAATGAACTTGACACTACTAAATGCTTTATAACACAATCAGATATCTGTGAGATCAGTATCTGCAGCAGATTTCATCAAATTTGGTGCATTTATTTCAGAGTTGTATGACATATTATAAAACTTCATAAAATATACAAATGAGCTATTTCTTAACTTGACACTGCCTAATACTTTTCAGTACAATTAGATATTTATCAGATCAATATCTGTAGCAGGTTTCACCAAATTGGGTGCTGTAATTTCAGAGTTATATCACTAATTACAAGTTCAATAAACATGCAAATGAACCCTTAATTAACTTTATACTACTAAATGCTTTACACCACAACTAGATATCTGTGGGATCAGTATCTGCAGCAGATTTCATCAAATTTAGTGCAATTATGTCGGCGTTATATGACTAATTACAAAATTTCATAAAATATGCAAATGCGCTATTTGTTAATATGACACTGCCCAATGTTTCTCAGTACAATTAGATATATATCAGATCAATGGTTGTTGCATGTATCATCAAATTTGGTGCAGGAATTTCAGAGTTATATCACTAATTACAAAAGTTCATTAAATATGCAAATGAGCAGATAATTGACATGACACTCACAGTATCATCATAATGTTCTGAGATTGTTATTTGTGAAAAGTTTCATGAAAAGTTGTGCAGTATTTCTTGATATATGTCGACACTGTCATTACTATCTCCATAGGGAAACCATTATATAAAAAAATGATATGTCATAACTTCATTAATATGCAAGCAACACTAACCAAAATCTAATCAGTTCTTGCAAATAGCATATGGTACCTGTACACCAAATCTGACTTGAATCTGTTCAGGCGTTTTTGAGTTATCATGTAAACAGACAGACAGACACACACACACACACACACACACACACACACACACACACACACACACACACACACACACACACTCACACGGACAGACAGACAAACAGACATCACTATGACATTAGCTCACGTGTGTGAACACGTGAGCTAAAAATGTGTGACTAAATGGAATAATTTATTTTTTACCAAATTTGCCATTAACACACCCAAAAACGTCTGAGATTAAAACATTTATTTGACGGAATATTTTAACCTGCCAGTATTGTCAATTTTGTAAAACATTTACTTATAAATTTATTAAATAAAGTACCATCTAAGTTGTATATGTCTTGTACTTTTGAAAAAAAATATGTTTTCGGAAGTTTACTGTGCTCAGTTTTCACAATTTGGCAAAATGTAGCCAAGAATTCACAATTTGTATACGTTCTCATGATTGTCGTTTTGTGTGCTTTTCAGCTGGTGCCATTGACCTGGCCAGAGTTGGATAAACTAAAGTCGGCTTGAACTGATAAATCCAAAAGTCCACTATATGCATTTAAAAATGAATCAATTTAAGAACTTGCCCTAGTTCTATGGCTGTATGCTGATAAGAGGTAGTATCGAACATATTCGTGAGAACTACGCAATGCATGTTTATTTTCACTCTGCGTGAATTCCTAATAAATATGTGGCTATATGAAAATTTGGAGCGGACTCGAAAATGTTTGATCATATAGACGGGGGGACTTGAAAATTTTGGGGGGTATTGAGAGGGGGTATCTGAAAAAAATAAGATTTCAATCGCGATTCCTCCCCCCCCCCCCCTCACCATTTTTATTGAACGCAGCCTAAGAAGTGAAGCCTGGTTTGTTCAAGAGAGTCAATCATTGTTGACTTTCCCCATATTTGCGCGATCCGGTGTGCGATATCATAATTGGCCCATCATCATCATCGACCAGAGTTCTGGGCGCCTTGTGTTGTCGTATTGCGGCATACTTCAAGCTCTAAATAGTGCTACAGCTCCATCTTCGGAGCGTGTAGGTACCATCAAATCCGACCCGGGGACAAATAGGTAAAGCCACGTGGGAGCAAATAAGTCACTTAGGGATGCTGTAAAAAGATTGCCAGGGGACCATAGGGAGAGTTAGTAGCGTGAGTAATTCATATCGAATCGACCGTCTGTTAACAGTGGTTATATAATTTGCTGTTTGTCGGATTTATTTCTCTATTTTTGAGTTTCTTAATTTCTTTATGTCTTCATTTCGCCGTTTTTTCCATTTTGCCGGATTACATTTGCCATATGAATTCAAAATAGTTACTGAGCAGTGCCTATTGCGAAAGACGTCCCTTTCTGTTAACTCTCTCCTTGTCTCCTTCGGTGAAATGAGGATGTCTAACTAATTGCGAATGTGAAACTGGAATACAGTGTGTAAACTTATAAAATATGGCTCCACTGACTAGAAGAGGCTTTCTGCAAGCCTGCCGTCTGCTTTATTGAACTCCCACACGTGGGACATTCCACCAGCTTCGATGGTCCCGAATACGATGATGAGGATTAGATCGATGAGGATGATCATAAAAAGAAACACGTCTGTCCAAATCACTGCCTTTATACCTCCCTGGAATAAAAAAGTGCCCAACTCTAATGAGTGGAGACAACCACTAATTTTGTCAGTCCATACCGCTCTTCTGCGTGAGGTTTGAATTTCACATCAAATGACCGTAAAATGTAGATAATATCGGAACTTCAACCATAGCGCTGCAGTCTCTAATAGAGTACCTGAAAAAAAATCTAGGAAGCTAAACAATAATTTCGCTACTTTATACAACTTCTGCGCTATACCATAACGTTGATGTTTTTGTTGGTCTGAGTCAACTTGCATAACGAAAATGGCGACCAACAAATGGCACTCCTCTTCAGTGATGGCAAATCGTGTAACCGATAGTTCCGATGAGTATGGAACCGAATACGAAATATATCATGCTGCATCAGGAACAATCGGGAGCAAGGGGCAGTCAACCTATTCATTAAATATAACATCGACTGTGGGGACAATTGCCGAAACTTTTGAAAATACTTTTGTTCTATCAAACAGGTAAAAAATCTTCTTGAAATGCACAACTAAAGTTGCTGACACACAACTAAATTTTCTTATTCTCCAAAATGAATGTCGAAGTACAAGATATTAGCCGTCCTAACAGAATGCATTTTGCACAATATCATTTGCTGTTGACAAATGAATTGCGGAACAGAATTGAAACAAAAACAATGACATTCAACTGTAAATATATAGCGCGTGCGAAGTAAAGTTCAACATGAAGCGTTGGGACGCAGTTTTTCTGGCAGAACAAGCGAGTGCATTTTACAAACAGAACAAAATCCAGGGAAATAATTTAACATGTAGCAGTAAACATATACCGCGTAAAATCTGAGCACAGCGCATTTCAACGCGGTTTGTGAGGGTGGGGACAGAACAACCAAGTGTATTTTACAAACAGAGCAAAAATACAGGACAATAAATCAAAGTTTTATTGGGCTTTTCAGTGCCTGCGGGTCATCGTATATGAATAGAGGGTATCCGAGTTAATGGGGTTTTCTCATAGCCAGGAAAAAAGGAAGAGGGACTTACAACTGCCGTGTAGAACACACAAATACATCCGTTGATGAATATGCTAATGCCAAGGGAAATTCCATACACTGGAGAAATTAAACAAAGCAGAACAGTGTTTAAACTTTTTGTTGTCATTTCCCTTAGAAGTATGATATTTAATTTGGCATTGTACAAAGGTTTTGGCCAGCAGGTACGTAGATCAAAATCAGTAGCTATTCAGTAGACAGCAAGAAATAAATCAGTGTTCAATGCTTCCATATGTTATCAGACACCACTCAGCACCTACTGTTCTGACGGTCAAACGATAAAACTGACCTACCTTTCAGTCGCACGTGATATGAATGACATACCTGCTTCGAAGGCCAGAGCCGGACCAATCATCGCAATGGCCATGTAGAACACAGTTTGAAATATAAAAAGCCCAGATATGAGGACCCGTAGGGTGTAGTTGTCGAACCTCCATTCGAAGTACTACTGAAAGTAAATAAACCGAGAAACAATCTGGAAAGAAGCTTGATTTGCTTTCTTTAAATATTTAGTCCAAATGCGAGCTGGCGTTTATGGCGTTGTTTTGAGAAAAGAGAGAGTTCAAAGGTCGAGATAGAAGGTGACCTCTGTATGGTTGCTGTCTCTGTGGTGTCTTATACCGTAGTGCTCTATATTTTAGCGGCATGTCAATCGAAATCCGTCAAGGAAGGTCAGCGTGACACTTCATAAAAACGGATGATGCATTTTGCACGTTGGAACTTTGAACGAATGCACTCTGTGAAATGATAACATATAATAACATGTGGTCCCAGGCGGCATTCCATCTATTGCATTGACAAAGGACAAAATTTAATATTTATGTCTTTTACGACCTACGCCGTCATTACAGGGAGCACGACTTTGTTTTCACCTTAAATAGCGAAACAATTAATGTGGGAGGAAAAGAATGTATCTGATAACACTTTACAAAGGGATATGTGCACAGACTGTAAAATATCTGTCATGGTTTGGTACCCGGAAAATTCTTTGTCATGCTCTTCGGCGATCTTAAACTTGAAGACATACATGCGGTGACATGACCTGTAAACAAAATTTAGCAAAACAAATAAAGCAGAGTGTGTAACCTGACCTCATATGCACTTGTAAGGCGCAGAGGTTGGAAGACAGGTACATAGAGATACGCTACCAGTGGATAGACCCAGAGAAAGCAGAACAGATATGCAGCATATCCCAATCCGTAGATGTAAATCTCGGCAGGTGTCCCTAGCAACGCTACGGCCGACGTAAATGACACCAGCAGGGACATGGCGACTGGGAGTCCGCTCATGCTTCGATTGGCCGTCAAGTACCTGGAAGAAGAGAAGAAGGCATCATGATAAATCTTTCCTGTCTTTTGATCTTTGCTTTCCATGTCTATCCACACGGATGACAAAACCGCTTCATCAGTAAAGTGAGACCATGCTCGCTTGCGACAGTGCTCAGATCTACTACATCACCGGAAACAAAACACGTCTGACGTTGTGCTCAGTGGACTGACAGTTCTCTCTCTCTCTCTCTCTCTCTCTCTCTCTCTCTCTCTCTCTCTCTCTATATATATATATATATATATATATATATATATTGTGAAAACGATCTCGACAGTGAATGAAGAGAATGCAAATTTGTCAACATTCGGCAACTGCCATCTTGATCTCGTCTATGATCAAGATGACGTCATCCTCTGACCTGTTGAGACTTAATGCATCAGTCGTATGCAATGATCGATATACGATTTCATTTTCTGGCGGATGGCTTCCCTTCCCTGGCCATGATGAACCATCGATTTTCTCGGAAACCATACCTTTCCTCGTCGCCAACTGAATCTGCAGCCCATCTTTAAAGGGGACCATGGCAATTTTTAATATATTAGACGACAAAGTAATGAGTGTATCCGAAATTTCAAATGCCCCGATTGCTGGAAGTATTACTGCCAGACTACCGTAAAGACCAAAAGTTTTGTTGTTTTTATCACCGTGTGCTTTGTTTGCAACACGTTCATCATGACTCTACGTTACAAAATTTTCACCTGTGACCATGGCCTACAGCCGATAGCAGCTGCAGGCGTTCTGGCTCAGAACATACAATCGAGCTCAGACACACACAAAAAAGCTTTATTGTGTGGGTTAGAGAATCGAATGTGCCTAGTTTATTGACGAATCCAAGTTAACTCCTGGTGACAAAGTTTCGTCTACCGGTACTTACTCTTCCGTAGACCTTTGCTTCTTCCAACCATGATATATCCCCTGAGCGGCAACAAAGAGTAAAATCGCAACAAATACGACGATATCTAGCGGCCACAGTGAGTAGTCGGACGATGACATGTTCGCAGTGTTCAGTACCAGGTCCCTTGACAGATTCTTGTATGTTTCGTACAGAGACGTCAAAATGTAGCCCGTCAGTTGTTGATCCGAACGAGGACTGTATGTAGCGAACCTCAACCGACTTAACTTGACTCATTGAATTGCAAACGCACATAAGAGGCAGCTGAGAAGTCCTTTGTGTGATAAGGCGACATCGGCACCAATTGATCGATGATTTGACAAGATGATAAAAATCACACTTTTGTTAAGTATTTGATAAGAAGGCGTGTACAGTATGCACTGACGTCATATTTTATGATTTATATATCTCCGTTTTGATTATACCAAAAATTGTACAAAACACAAACAAACAAAAGTACGCAAGCAATGTCAAAATAGTATACCTTTGGATGTTTAAACGAGTATTGTTTAAAAATGTCAAAATGTAACGCAGCTACTTAAAATACCCTCCTGCCTCCCTATATTTCACCTTTACATATACCCCACCTACATACATACTACGGTTAAACTTTCCATCCTTTCTATAAAACTTGGTCGGTTAGAATCACCATTTCCCACCAAATCTGTTTCACTTTTTCATTTAACATGTAAGATGGTCATTGCGTCTGAAAACTAAGAGCGTATAATTCGTAGAGCTGTGTCTTTTCAGTTTGAATAGGGATTATTTTCTCATTAAATATGATAATTCACGCCATGTGAGATATTACACAGGTAAACATACTGCATCAGTTAAAGCATATAATAATCATAAAAATGCATGGCCCTATTGCAAGTGAACAATTGGACATATTTTGCCAAAGTTGACTTATACAAAGTCTGCATATTCATTTCTTGACGATGCTGTGTCAAACCACAGCGAAGTTGTTAGAGAAATGGCCAGTGGAGATGTAGTGAGTAAGTGAATGTATACACTCAATGACAGAGTCATCATTCATTTTAATGTGGGAGAAACAAAACTGACAACCCGGTATGGCCAATGGTAGGTATTTCCAATCAGAAATTAGGACTCTTTAGCGTGTGTAAGAAGTTGTTCAAAATTATCTCGTGCTCACGAGATAATCATATTTTCATTGCTATACGAAGTGTGCCTTACGGGCTTTCATAGAACCATTTTTGTCCGCAGAAAAGAAAAACAGCAAATATATCAGGCAAACAACACACCTATAGAAGGCCATGCCGTACAATTGAATTCCCTACATGGATCTGTCCCACATGTGTAAACCCTTGGAAGACAGTACATTCTAAATTCAAAGGCAGGAAGTTTGTGTAGTCTCTCGGATTTCTCGCTGATTAATATATGATAATTCATGCAATCTGAGAGATGACACAGCTAACCAGATACTGCATTACTTAATTAAGCATATAATAATCACAAAAATGCATGGTCCAATTGCGAGTTAGCAATTATATTTATAATGCCAAAGTAGATTGATACAAATTTTGCCTATATTCACCTGTAATATCATCTTTTTCTTGATAATACTGTGTCAAACCACAAGCGAAGTTGTTAGAGAAATGGCCAGTGGAGATGTAATGAGTAGATGGATATTTAGGTTCAATGACAGACTTATCATTCACTTAAATGTACAAGAAACAAAACAGATCTGTAAGTGGGTTTGCCCGTTGATCTGTGTATCAAATAAAATAAAATAAAAATAAAATAAAATGACAACCCGTGTGGCAAATGAATGGTAGGTATTACCCAGTCAGAAATTAGGACTCCTTTGGGCTAGAAATTCTTCAAAAATTATCTCGTGCTCACGCGATAATTGTTTTTTATTCGCCATACAAAATGTCCCTTACGGGCTTTCATAGAATCGTTATTGTCCGCACAAAAAAGGCAGCAAAAACAACATCACAGAGACAACAGGAATATAGAAGGTGCCGTGCCGCAGAGTTGAGACTGCCTTCCGTAGAGGACTTTGTCCAGATCTGCAAACCCTGGGCAGATAGTGCATTCCCATCTCAACTCAAAAGTAGGAGGTTTGCGTGGTCTCGTTTACGAATAGTTCTTCTATTCCCATGGGATGGATTAGAATTTCTCCATTCCTGGCTTCTATCCGTATGTTATTGCGATGCCTGTTGTTCATGTATGTGTCCGTGCCGTCATTGGCCCCGTCGTCGTAGTCATCATCATAGGCAAAATTTTCAAACACGCTCATGGACCCTTTATCGTGGCGCTCTTCATCGTTGTCTGCATCGTCGCTGTCCTTTCTTTCGTCGTCTTTGCTATCGGTCACGTATTTTGACTTCCAATCTTTCGGCCTGTGAAGAACAATTATTTTTTTTCACAAAACTTATACGGCGACAAATTTAGTTTTTCCGAAAGCTTAAAAATGAGCCCCAAGAAGCGGCTTAGCCGAAAAGTATTTGAAAATTGAGGGTCAGAATATCTGTACTTGAGGCGCATCGTTGTTTACACTTACAAAGACGCGTCAAATTGTTTGTTTGTTTGTGAATCAGTTCTCGCATTTTGTTTTGCGCGAATGTCTTGAGCTTAGGAGGAGCGTATCATGGTTTTATCAAACACCTCTATTACCTGAGACATCCTGCGAGAAGAGCTGCGTCGATCCCTTTTGATTTCTCCCGCTCTGACTTAGAAACACATCGATGGATTTCACTGAACAAGACAGCCACCACCACAGTAATAGTACAGCTGAAAGTCCCGTACCAAAGAAATGACATCTGTTGGTAAGAAAGTTTAAATAAATGTTATTCGACAGTTAATGATGGTGATCTGGACAGTAACGACACCTATGAACAGTTGTCAAACTTGAAATCCGTTCATGAAGTGGAACTTTTTAATCGATGACATATAGACGAGACATCTTTAAGGGATTGTGTCTCCGATTCCGGAAATACCGTCAATATCGGCAACTGCAGATGCACTGAGATAATTTTCACGGTACTGACATTCCGGGAATGCCCTAACCAAATCTTGGTCGAAGCTAAATCCACTTACCGAATATATCCGAAGTACTTCGTCAAGTCTATCACTGTATAACACTGCACCCACCGCTACCCAGCAGCCCATTGCAAATCCTATGAGGGCGCCGAACACTGCAGCTCTGTTGGAGTTTGTTGGGGAAATTGCAATGTGAATCATGCCTCGTCAAATAATGAAGTGTTTATGTTTGATCAAGAAGTCATAGGAAAGCATATACTTAAACTCTTCGATGCTGTGTGTGAAGTTCAATATATGTTACATTGGACAGCTCAGTCGCAAAGTATACCTTGTAGTTTGGTATGACATAGATTGACATCGCGGCAAGTACGCTAAACAACCAAGTATGTATTGACAATGCCAGTAGCACTTTTCACATTTGTGACCTCGAAATTTTTGCTCCTTCTTTTTGTTAGGTAAATTTGTGTTAGTGTCTCCTTTATGAACGAGTAACAACCCATGTTCACCTTGCAAATTGTTGGATAGGGGAAACAAATTAATGAATCAAAATTGACGGGCACTTGAAATAGGCCTACCACCCTTCCTTGTGCTGCCAATACTAGTTTATGAAAATTTCAAGGTATTGATATTCTGAGGCGTAGGATTCGTCGTTATTCTTTCTGGTTGTTTTGTGATCGGATAAAGGGTATTATTAAATATAGGTACAAACAATAAACAACAAAATAAGAGCACGCGTGAAGCTAGTACGGGGCACTTTGGAACATAAAATTTCAAAAAGCTTCGTCTCTCTTGAGGGCGCTTTCCGACTTCAAAACACGAGATTAATAGATTCGAGATTCGAGATTCCTATGTACTTACAATCCAGTTGTTCTTTTCCAGAAGAACCCTAGGAGAAAGCATCCGAGAATGGGACCTCCGGATGTTCCAAAGATAGTATTTCCCATCGTTATCAAAGAGTCCATATACGAGGCCACATATGCCAGAAAAATAGCCAATATACCGTAGACGATAGCTGCAATTAAAATATTTTGAAGGGAAAAATCAGACATTTCAGAAGATCAACATGAAAATAAGGATTAGGACGATGACTTCTAATGTACGTATGCGTTCAATATTTGATTGCTGGAAAGGTTGGCTTTATTTACGAAAATTGAAGAGAACCATGCATGTGTATTGAATGATGTTGGTTGTAATGATTTTGAATTAGAATGAAAAAAAAAACAAATGATCTTAACTTCTTAACCATCGAATGTCTTGTTTCGGACTAGAATTGCCCCATTCTGACGGTCCAACAGACAAGCGAATGTATGTGAACGACAAAACTGGATGTGGGACTATTTTACTGGGGGAATACTGAATGTGCTGAGATAAATGTCATCAAGACATCATGGAAATGCCCACCCCTGGTATTATTGAGACTGTCTGCGGTGTAAATTACATTTACATTGCGACACTGACAACGCGCGTACGTGTGTACTCGGTTTTTTAAAACATGTGCTTTACTAAAATATGGCCAACGGTCTGAATCTAAAAAGCCTTTACTGGTTGAAATCCCAGAACATGCGCTTGGAAAAGTCTATCTTCGCCTACTGCAGCAAATTATTCCCTTTTGAACGACAAAGTCGGCAAGTTTCACTACAGTCACAAATAATGTTAAACGGGCTTACTCATTACTTTTCCAGCTATGGTGTCGACTCTGTCATTAACGTAGACTGGTTTCTTGGTGCGCTTTGAGCGCCATCGTCTCCATGGTTTCACAAAGTCTTCCAAAGTTACGGCGATGAGGGCGTTCAAGCTGGACGACACAGTGCTGCATTGAAAGGAAGACGATGGCACATACCGATAATAGGGAGATTTTAAGCAAGATCACGAGTTATTCAAATGCATCTTTCAGTTAGTTTCAAGAATCATTGAGGACACGCAGTGCTATGCAGCTTCTGTAATGAATACTATTTTAGAGACGGTTTAGACAAAATATTTACTGACATGAATTATAAGTAGGGAGACAGGTGTGCTCAGTAAGACATTAGGGAATGCAGAGACAGGTGACAAGAAGAAATCGACAACAGACTTTTCGCATGTCTGATAGTCTGTCGCTAACTTTAGAGAAACAGACGCTGTGACCTGGCATGGAGATCAAATACACTGATTACTAACCTCAATGTTCCGGCAAATATGCAAGATATAAACAGACCCATGAACCCTCTGATGTGACCAAACTGATCGCTGACAAAATAAATCAATATCTGCAAAACAAAACGTTTCGATCATTATATCCCATTTTAGCCTAGCAAGTTTCATCTTGTTTGATTTGAAACTCATCCATTGTTATGTTGTCTCCTGTTGTCCCGTTTTTGCAATTCTTTCGATATTTTTTTTTCATTTTTCACTCATCCTCCTTGTAAATCGATCTTTATGACCGAGGGAGCTAACTAGTATGAAAATTTATCACCAATCAATCAATATGATATTTTCCTCTTTATGTAAATAACGACCTTCAGGTGCGCAATGGGTAGTGTGGGGCAGATTTGCAATCCGCCAACTCCAATTTTTTCCGGAACAATTACTTTCTGATACCATCAGAATAGTCATTGGACATTTAATTAATGACATGTAGAGCAGAGCGGTTCATATAGATTTACAGACTTGAAGAGTTGAAGAAAAATGACGATTACAATCTTTCTTGGGTCAAAGGTTGCCACGCAAATGACCGCTAATACGTGTCTTGCCCTAATAATCGAGACGGAACCTCGACAACATTAAAAGTGTATGTTTATATATATATATATATATATATATATATATATATATATATATATATATATATATATATATATATATATATATATATATTCAGTCAAAAATCCCTGTTGAATATTTTGATGTTAATACAAAGAGAATATATAAATATTTATAATAATTAATTGCTTATCAAGTCCCATTGTCTCTATATCTAATCACAACATTCAAGAGTCACTTAGCAACGATATTTTTCCGCTCTGTCCTCCGATATTGTACTACAAGTATGTGACTATTCCAATTCTATCTAGAGATACATAATCCATCTTATAGTCAGTGAAAGTGTACTTTCGAAATGTTGATAACATTAGGTAGCTTGCCGTACTAATGAAGTTGAAATCTTACCTGATCAGACGATTCATAATTGGGTTCATAACGAGGCTCTATTTCGCCGTGGTCATTCGATGGAAAGGTCAGGTCTGCAGAGGGACCAAAATATGGCTTGCTAGTCGCGTGATGTTTCAGTAATAGACCATAAATTGATTGATATATTGTTTCATGAGTAAACTTATTCACATTTTTATGGGTACGTTTGATACATTTATTATTAGGGCATCATGAACCTTACCATGTATGTTTGATTCATCGCATGAACCTAACAAACTGCCAGTAGAGGTCATTTAGTTTCCGTAATATTGAACTTCATTTTCGGTGATTTTTTTGCTAATGGCCGGAATATTACATACTACATGCGTAAAAACTACTAACCAGATATATGATTGTTGATAATTATTACCAACCTGGCGGCAGCGTGGCATTGACGGCTGCTTCAACTCGAGTCAAGAAATCTAGAGAGGTTCAAAGAGCAAGCAATAATACGATGATCACATGTTAAAAAATTCTGCTGTATAATAAACGAGAGAGGGGCGCTTTGTTGGAAGGCTTTAAAGTTCGTTGCAGTTTGATTTTCATTTGCATTAAAAACTTAAAGGGACATTAGCTGTAACTGTTGACTAATTTTCACTACTCTACATAATTTTACTATAATGCGATCGTCATGACCAATGCCCGGTGTCTTGCTAGCCAACACAGCCTGTATATGTGAAATGACCATTGTTATTGTTGATAAATGTATTCTAGTCCGGACCTAAATACAAAATTTAAACAATAACAATGCAGATTATATGCATTTAAGGTATATATATGAGCTAAATACTAGGAATTTCTCAATGGTTCAGGGATTCACACCAGAAACTGCAGATGATACACAGAAATAAACAAAATAAAAAAATGACCAGGGAAGTTACAGCTAATGGATCTTTAATTTTGTCTACTGTCGCTCTTTGTGAAGATATGCTTCGTAGATTTGTCGACATTTCTTGTCTTGAACAGAGTTTTGCATTACAATAAACTGGTATGCACTGTACGGAAATATGTTGTGACGATATTTGCGCCATCTTGTTCAGCACAAGGATACGAGTGTAATGTGAAAAAGGCCTTACTATTGTAATAGGCGTAGACAACAAGACCACATAGATACGTCATCGGTAGGAAAATCCACTGAAATGGTAAGTTTAACATAACAGATCTGAAAGAGAGATTATGAGTGAATTTAACAGTTTTAGAGGAGACACAGAAACCGAGATGACCTCTTTTATGGCAAGATTTGTGCCCTATTTGAATGGCGCCAACAAAGGTCATCGACCCCGTAGGGCTGAGCGATGAGCTACACCTGTCCTACTTGAAATGACACGAACAACTGAAATTTATCTCAATCTTTCTGTTATCCAGGCAACTACGCACCTGACAATTAATGACTGCATAAACGAATAAAATCGAATAAATATTCACTAGGTATAACACAAGAAGATAGCAAGCATCAGTTGTAGATTACAGATTCCAACTGACAGGTAGATGTGCTGTTCCAAAATCTCCTGTGTTTGTAAAATATTTACTTAATAAATTCAGAGATTATCAATGATCAAGTGTTGTGGTAATGTATTTCGAGTATTACAATGTACATTCTTACAAATGATCTGTAATTTACCGTTGTCAATGATTGGAGAGTATGAGACACAGCATTCTATCCTAATTCAAAATTTGCCTCTTTCCACTATGATCATTAAAAGCACAGACCCGGGGTGTTTTTTTTTTATAAAAGCGGCTTATTTTATAGGATGTTTTGACCTCTTGATAATTTAGCTAGATAATTTTGGGCCGTAAAATGCACTACGAAATCAAAATATCCTTGGGAGAATTTATCTGAAAACAGAAAACTTACATCTTCGCCTGTTTCATATTCTTGGTACTGATAATTCTTTGGACCGAGGCTTGGCCAAGGAAAATGGCGGCGTAATTCACACCGCCACCGATAGCACAACCAAGAAATGTCACTCTTGCAGTTATGTCAAACGGAAAGCTATTCAGAAGAATACAACAAAATTAAAGCCTTAAAATAAGAAAGAAAAGAGAAACAGAGACGAAGAAACGAAGAGGATTGAGAGAAAAAAAGAAACAGGCATCAGGACATCTGACGGGAAGACAGACAGAGAAACATAGACAGATTGAGATATAAACAGATAGACAGACAGACATAAAAACAAAGATACTACAGTCAGAGATATTACAGGCAAATCGAGAGAGGAGACAGAGAAAAGAAAGTAGGCCTACAAACCGACTAAGGCAGGAATTAATTTGAACGGAGAGACAGATTGTGAAATCCGAAGAAATCATTTGCTGTAGTGTGGATGTGATATGGGTAGCTAATTTTAATGTCAATGTTAATTTTAATGTTTTCTTTCTTTCTTTCTTTCTTTTTTTAATTCTCAATAGTTACTGGGCAGTGCCTGCGAAAGACGTTTCCCTGTTTGCGATATCTCTCCTTGTCTCCTTCGGTGAAATGAAGAAGTCTAATTTCGAATGTGAAAATGAAATACAGTGTGTAACTTGTAAGACATGGCCCCACTGACTAGAAGAGGCTTTCTGCAAGCCTGCCGTCTGCTTTATTGAACTCCCACACGTGGGAAAGTCCACCAGCTTCGATGGTCCCGAATACGATGATGAGGATTAGATCGATGAGGATGATCATAAAAAGAAACACGTCGGTCCAAATCACTGCCTTCATGCCTCCCTGGAATAAAAAAGTGCCCAACTCTGATTAGTTGAGGCCACAGCTAAAACTTGTCAGTCCATACCTCACTTCTGCGTGAGGTTGGACTTTTCACATCAAATACCCGTAAAATGTTGATAATATCGGAACTTCAAGTATAGCACTACAGTCTCGGGTATAGTACTTGAAAAATCATCTATGAATTTAAAGAATTTTGCTATACAACTTCTGCGCTGTACACGTTGGTGTTTTTGTTGGTCGGATTGTAATTCTTAACTCTTTGAACGAAAATGGCGATCAGCCACACGCACTCCTCTTCAGTGATGGCAGATCGAATAATCGATTGTTCCGATGAGTATGGAACCAAATAACAAATACATCATGCTGCATCAGGAACAATCGAGAGCAACGGATAGTCAACCAGGGAGCAGCGGGCAGTAAACATATTCATCAAATATGATATCGATTATAGGTACAATGTCCGAAACTTTTGAAAATATTTTTGCTCTATCAAACAGGTAAAATTTCTTATTGAAATACAAAAGTATTAGCCTTCACTTGCTAACACACAACTAAGTTTTCTTATTCTTCAAAAAGAATGTTGAAATACAAAATATTAGCCTTGCTAACAGAATGCATTTTGCACAATATGATTGTTGTTGACCAATGTTTTCTAGTGCAGGACAGAATTCAAACATCAACAATAACATTAACTGTAAACATATACCGCGTGCGTAGAAAAGTTGAACATGAGGCGTTTCGACGGAGCTTTTTCCCGGCTGAACAAGCCAATGCATTTTACAAACAGAACATCTAAATCCAGGGAAATAATTCAAAATTTACGGTCTACAGGTCATCTGCATGAATAGAGGGTATCCGAGTTAATTATAGCCAGGAAAACAGGAAGTGGAACTTACAAGTGTCGTGTAGAACACACAAATACAACCAGTGATGAATACGCTGAGGCCCAGTGGAATTCCATTCACTGCAGAAATTAACCAAAGCAAAACAATATTTGAACTTTCGTGTCATTTCCCTGAGAAGTGATGTAAAGGATGACTGTGATTTCTGAACGATATCTAATTTGACATTTTAAAGTTTGTGGCCACCAGGTAAGTTATTATGACACTAAATCAGTCGCTATACAGTAGACAGCAACAAATAAATCAGTGTGGAAAATGCTTCAATGTGTTATCAAACACAACCCTGCACTGACCTACCATTCCGACGGTTAGACGATAACACATCTGTATTTGAGTCGCACGTGATATGAATGGCATACCTGCTTCGAAGGCCAGAGCCGGACCAATCATCACCACGGCCATGTAGAACACAGTTTGGAATATGAAAAGCCCAGATATGATGACCCGTAGGGTGTAGTTGTCGAACCTCCATTCGAAATACTACTGAAAGAAAATACACTCGGAAATAAAAAAAAATATCGACAGAAGCTTGATTAACTTTGCTCTGCAAATACTTAGTCAAATGGCGAGCTAGCGTTAACGACGCTGTTTTGATAACAGGGAAAGGTCAAATGTCGAGATAGAAGATGACCTGTCTTTAGTTGTTGTCTCTGAGATGTCTCATACCGTATCGCTGTATATTTTTAACATTAGGGACTAGTCAGTTTCTTCGGCCTGGGGTGGATTCATAGAGTTAGGGGGTAACCCTGTTTTTTTTACTTTGGTGATGGGCGGGGCGTGTTATTGAAATGCTCAATAGGGGTTAGTGTGTTTTTGAATTACAGCATGGGGTCATAGTTACATATAATCATCGTACAATCCCAATTTCATCATTCAGTTGTTTTTTCGGCTCAACCTTCGGGCGCGTAACTTTAATATATCAAACATATTTTTCGGTGCGCCCTTCGGGCGCGTAGCTTTAATATATCAGAGAAACATAACAGAGATATCTGTATGTTTGCGTATTGGAAGTTTGTTTTGCAAAACATCATAGCAGCCCAAATTGCATCATTCAGTTACATTTTTCGGCGGGTCCTTCGGGCGCGTAACTTTAATATATCAGAGAACATATCAGAGATATCTGGATGTTTGCAAATTCAAATTTTGTTTTGCAAAGTGTACTAATCATTATGAAATGTGCAGTCATATGAAAAACATGACAAACACTGATGCAACTTTTGTCCTTTTGTGTCACGGGTTTTCAGTAAAAAGGGTTTTTTCATGACTAAGGCAGTTTTTGTCATTATTAGCTGTGCTTTTATGGTTCTAACGTTAAAAGAAGGTCCTCTCAGACACTGCGCACATCAGATTTGACTACAACTTACAAAAAGTAGCTTTTTATGGATTCTCATGAGATGTAATTGGATGGCTGGCAAGTCTAAACACTCATCAAAGTTTTTGATTTAGTGCTTTTCTCTCTTTGATATCAATGATTGACATCCATTTATGGACATCTGGTTATGCATAGAAAGTGTGGAAAGCTCATTCAAAATACTGTATTCAAACTAAAATTGAAACTTTGAGATTCCTATCTCAGCTTACAACTGACATGTCAACAGTTTCATTAAAAGACAGAATGACTGAATGTTTAAAATATACAAAAAATTAATATATATATATATATATATATATATATATATATATATATATATATATAATAACACAAAATTACTTCAAGTACAAAGTAATGATATCTGTTACTTAAGTTTCATGCATCCTGCAATCATCAGACAGAAGAAGTCTGATGATTGCAGGATGCATGAAACTCAAGTAACAGATGTCATTACTTTGTACTTGAAGTAATTTTGTGTTATAATTTATAACGCTCTGTTTTACGCTTTACCTTTGTCGGGGTCTCCCTGTTTTCAAAAGCTGGAATAGGGGGTTCACCCTATAATTCACCATGTTTTTGAAAGTTTGAATAGGGGATCAGTCACTTTTTGACGTCGGCAAAAAATAATCCACCACCCCCAGGCCGAAGAAACTGACCGGGCCCTTTAATGGCATGTCAATCAAAATCACGTTCATGAAGGTCAGCGTGACATCTAATAAAAGCGGATGACGTTGCGTTTTGCACAGATTCGAACTTTGAAAGACTATACTGTTTGCATAATAACACAATGTCTCAGTAACACTTGGTCAGAAGCGGCACTGCATCTGTTG